>NC_057796.1:138720441-138745645 GCF_018294505.1 Triticum aestivum | reverse complement strand
CCAGAGGCAGCATCGATCGGCTTCAGTTAGCAGCAGTAGCAAAGGAACCGCTCGATCGGGTTCAGTTAACAGCCATCGATCGATCGCTCGGGTTCAGTAACGCGTAGCCTGCAGTGCAATCGCTCGGGTTCAGTTAGAGCCCAACGCCTCGCTCAGGTTCAGTTAGAGCCCAACGCCTCGCACACACGCGCGTACATACGAGAGAAACGCGCATCGCTCGGCCCCCGACCACCCACCGTAACCGGGGACTCCCCGATATTTTCTGCTCCCTCGCTTCTACCACGGTTTTTCCGTCATGGACGGCCCAAAGAATGTCATGCAGCTGCCTCTCCGGCCCGCCCAGGACGAAAAGCCCATTTTCTGTCATGATTTTTTGTCATAGAAGTAGGACCCCACCACATCTATGATGATACCGTGTTTTGTCACAATTATTGTCATAGAAGTGTCATAAGTATGACAGAAAAGATTTTCGTTTGGCCCAAAATGTCACGGATATGTCTTTTTTGTGGTGATATTGGCTCCTACATATTCTATGAAGATCTTTATCGGTCAAACCGCATAACAACATACGTTGTTCCTTTTGTCATCGGTATGTTACTTGCCCGAGATTCGATCGTCGGTATCTCAATACCTAGCTCAATCGCGTTACTGGCAAGTCTCTTTACTCGTTCCATAATGCATCATCCCGCAACTAACCCATTAGTCACATTGCTTGCAAGGCTTATAATGATGTGCATTACCAAGAGGGCCCAGAGATACCTCTCCGACAATCGGAGTGACAAATCCTAATCTCGATCTATGTCAACTCAACAAGTACCATCGGAGACACCTGTAGAGCACCTTTATAATCACCCGGTTACGTTGTGACATTTGGTAGCACACAAAGTGTTCCTCCGGTAATCGGGAGTTGCATAATCTCATATTCATAGGAACATGTATAAGTCATGAAGAAAGCAATAGCAGTAAACTAAACGATCAAGTGCTAAGCTAACGGAATGGGTCAAGTCAATCACATCATTCTCCTAATGATGTGATTCCGTTTATCAAATGACAACTCATGTCTACGGCTAGGAAACTTAACCATCTTTGATTCAACGAGCTAGTCTAGTAGAGGCATACTAGTGACACTTTGTTTGTCTATGTATTCACACATGTACTAAGTTTCCGGTTAATACAATTCTAGCATGAATAATAAACATTTATCATGATATAAGGAAATATAAATAACAACTTTATTATTGCCTCTAGGGCATATTTCCTTCAAGTCATAGTTGGATGCGACTATTAAAAACATATTTGCAAACCCATACCTCTTTGACGAGGGCCCGACCATGTCTTCGCCTACCTTTCTCTTCGAAAGCTTGCCCGGTGCTAGGGCCGCTCTATTTGGAGTCGCTCCTGGAGTAGCACGGTATGTCGAACGCCTCCCCTTCGAAGCACGAGACAGTGCGGTGGGTGAGGCGGAACGGAGGAATCCTTTTGGGGAAGATGTCTCCTGACTACTTACGTGTGAAGCAGGGAGAAGACCAGGGTAATCAGTGATGATGGCCACTTCGGTGCCATCGTAGCTCGCCTGGTAAAACACGCCATTCTCCAGCACCACAAATATATCCGGATCCTCTTCGAATCTAGGGTCAAGGTCTCGATTGTGGCCCTCGGGCTGCGGGGCGGGGCTGTAGAGCCCCTCAGAAGTCTTTCGCCAGTGCTGTTATAGATAGACGGGTTAATAAAGCTCAGGGAGGGGAATGAGTGGAGCAAAAAGTTGGGGGCTCACCCAGCTAGGAGGATTGTACATGGAATATCCTTCTCTGTGCGTGATGCGCAGGAACTCCTCTTCCTCACCTTTGAACAGTTTGGCCAATATTTTGGCTAGGGCGGCAGGGGTGTCCGGACCTTTCCTGCCGCAGCGGGAAGTGTAATATTCCCCATTATAATTCCACATGGGAAGACCACTGTATTGGAGTGGTTGAACTCCCCGTACTATGGAGGTCGCCATCACTTCGACTATTGTATACCCGGACTGGGCAAGGGTCCTGATCTTGCTCAGGAGTTGGCGAACTTCCGCACTATCTTCCTCCTCGGGGCTCCGGGGGCGCCAGCTGTGGTGCTTATTCAGAGGAACACTCGCAAACTCGGGGAGGCCTCTCCGGACCGGATCTGGAAGTACGACGTCATCAATGTAAAACCATTCAGAGGTCCACTCTTCAGACGCCTTCTTCGGCATGCCGGAGAGGTATCCGGTCTCGGCAATGCGCCATATTTCGGCTCCCCCCACTTCAAATATTGATCCTTCGTGGTTGCGCGGGACAAGGCAGAACAACTTTCTCCACAGTTCAAAATGGGCCTCAATACCCAGAAATAGTTCGCATAAAGCAACATAACCCGCGATGTGCAGAATGGAGGCCGGGGTAAAATTGTGCAGCTGGAGGCCATAATACTCTAGAAGCCCTCGGAGGAATGGGTGAATGGGAAATCCCACGCCCCTCAGCAAATAGGGGACTAAGCACACTCGTTCTCCCGCAGATGGATTGGGGAAATCCTCCGCCTGGGTTTTGCCGTGGAAGGAGGCCAATCCTGCTCGAATAGGGACCAGATCTGTAGGAGGGAGAAATCCCTGCGTTTGCAGCTTCTCCAATTGGTTGTGGGATACAGAGCACCTCTCCCACTCGCCTCTCTCTAGGTTGGAGCGGGAAGAGGAGCTGGTAATGTTGGCCATGTTGGAGTGGCCTCTCCTGGCAGTCACTGAGGATTTTTTCCGCATGGTGCCGAATGGATCTGAGATCCAATCTCTTTAAATAGACCCTCTTTCTTGCATGGCTAGGGTGTTATTTGCAAAAAATACCCTGGTCGTCCGCATTCGCCCGACACGTGGAAGCTGAAATCATGGATGCACAGAAGCCGAGGGGTGCGGCATTGAATTATAAGCTGAATACATTACTTGGAAGCCGTCGGAGGAGGAACCCGCCTTGCAATGCCGAAGACAATCTGTGCGCTGAACATCTTGTCATTGAAAGCCTGGTTCGGGGGCTACTGAGGGAGTCCTGGATTAAGGGGTCCTCGGGCGTCCGGCCTGTTAGCCATGGGCCGGACTGATGGGCTGTGAAGATACGAAGACCGAAGACTGCACCCGTGTCCGGATGGGACTCTCCTTGGCGTGGAAGGCAAGCTTGGCGACCGGATATGTAGATTCCTTTCTTTGTAACCGACCTTGTGTAACCCTAGATCCTCCCGGTGTCTATATAAACCGGAGGACTTAGTCCAGAAGGGGAGATATTCATTACCATAGACATATAGGCTAGGCTTCTAGGGTTTAGCCATTACGATCTCGTGGTAGATCAACTCTTGTAATACTCATATTCATCAAGATCAATCAAGCAGGAAGTAGGGTATTACCTCCGTAGAGAGGGCCCGAACCAGGGTAATCATCGTGTCCCCTGTCTCCTGTTACCATCGACCTTAGACGCACAGTTCGGGACCCCCTACCCGAAATCTGCCGGTTTTGACACTGACAGCAAGCCCCCGATCTCGATCCAGATCGGGGGGAAGAGAGCAAGGTGGAGTGGGGGGTTGTCGGGTGTCGGTCGAGCTAGGGTTGGGCACCGCAGGCCATATAGGCCAGGGGCGCGGGTGGGTCGGCTGGGCTAAAGCCCAGTTGGGCTAGGGGTTTACCTTTTTTACTTTTCTGTTTTGTCTGCTCTTTTTATTTATTTTCTTTTTACTGTTTACTTTATTTTATATTTACTATAGTTTTATAAAATATAAAATTAGTTTCTAAAATAGTGTTACTACATATTCTAATGCCACAAAAACTTGGGCAACTAGATAAAATAGTTTAACATTTTATTAATTGCAAAGACATTTAATTAATTGTTTTCCTACTATTTTGTCTACTTTAGGACAATCAAACACTTTCAAAGAGGTTGGTTTCTCCACTAATATTACTTATGAATTATTTGTCACATCCAAAACATTTTAGTTTTGTCATCTGAAAACTTTACGGTTTGACTTGATTTTGAATTTAAATTCGAGCAGGATTTGAATCACCGTGAGATTAACATCAGTAATCATGGTGACGTGGCATCATTAGGAGAGGGTTACTGTAGCTTGATTATCCGGGCGTCACAATTCTCCTCCACTACAAGGAATCTTGTCCCGAGATTTAAGAGGTAGAGAAGGGGGGAGGTCTAGTTACGAAATTCTAACGGATCTTCTCGGCCTTGGTTGCTCTTCTCGAAGAGGTCGATCCCTTACATTGACGTCTTCATTTCTCTGCTTCAGGTCATCATGGTGAAGTCGTCCTTTTCTTTGGGAACTCCAACGTACTTACGAATAGGTAAGGGACACCTCGGCTACGACAGAATGCTTATGAGGGAAACAATCTGGGGTTAACCCATGAATGAGCATAAGATTATCTCTCGAGTTAAACATATAAAATACATCGAGAGTAAGGTACGAAGGTACAATAAGAGGTTCCAAGCGGATAGATAGTTGCTCGAAGTTTGAACCAGAGTGAGAAAGGGGTTCAGAGCAGCGAGAGTAAGTATTGCATATGATACCAGAATAGAGCACTAGGAAGGTGGCCCGTGAATTAAATACGAAGCCAGGCGCGAGGAATAAGTTTGGAAACAGGGGGTATAGGAGAGTCAGGTTTCGATCATGTGGAACTGTGGGGTTATGGGCCCATCATGTGGGTTAAAAGTAGGAAGGGCGGGGACGTCTTGCGTGATCATGCAAGCCAGGCATGTTAGAGGATAGCCTGTCATTTATGTCGGCAACAACATCGGTACCAAGGGCGAGGGACGAAGAGAACCATTTTCCTGCTAGTTGAACGAGGCGGACCAATAGGCAAAGTTCTCGTCCATCGGTGGCTACCGGAATGTCATCAACAATAGTAACAGGGTCTTGCTGACATAATTGTATACCAAGGTGTTTTCATAAGTAGGAGAATATTACTGCTTAGATCATATAGATCACAAGAAAGGTTAAACCAAACAATAGAAAGGAAAATATGATTATCAGGTTAAATAGAACAATGGAAAGGAAAATGTGTTTAAACACATATTTCAGGGGTATATCTTTCCCAAGGACAAGCAGAGCATGATATTCCTGACAGGATATAATTTAGAAAACCATTTAGGAAAAGGGGGAGAAATTTCATGGCATTACCCATACAACGGTGTTTGGATAATTTGGTAAAGAAAATTTAGCATTGTGCTTCAAATGTTCTTATTGAAAATCGGAGTACCACATACATGCTTCGAGATAGCATAGACATGGTCTTCAGGCAAAGGTCAGACTATCGATACACAAAGGATCCATCAGGAACAACTCATAGAATAAGTCTTACAATTTTCTCAAGGAAGAATGGATAACCTTGCTAAAAAGAAAACTATAACAATAGGTCCTCCGGCCAGGTGTGCTAGGCATGTCATCATCTTACCAGGTCATATAAAGACCAATGTTATAACTCTTGGAAATATGTTCCAACCATCATGTCAGTGTGGAACGACACCTATGGGATCACAAGAATCCCTACTACGGTTGCCGGGGCGCAGGGTTGCAAGAAGAGCAGGATCAGTAGCCAGCACAAGAATCGTTTACCCAGGTTCAGGCCGTGAGGATGCGTAAAACCCTATTCCTGCTTTGGTGGGTTTTCAGAGAGTTCTTGAGCTCTCGAACTAGCTGTGGTTAGGGCGTGGTTCGAAAGAGCCGAATCCTTCTCCAGTATGACATGGGCCTCCTTTTATAGTCGAAAGGGGCTGCCACAGTGGCACACAGGAGGTGGAAAGGCGTACAGTGCCCTGAGCTTATCGCTCGTATTACAGGACAAGACGCATTTAATGCGTATCTTAGGTGTCCCCTTGCTTTATTGGGGACGGGGGCGAGGCCCGTCCCGTCCGTCGCCGCTCCTCCTCGCCTTGACACGCGCCCTGGCCAGTGAGGTGCGTGGTGCCATGTAGGCAGGCAGGCAGCTGAGGTGGCGCAGTGGCGGAGCCTTCACAAAGATCTGCATGCCGCCACGCAGGCGCTCGATGAGTTGGCCTGGGAGCTGCATGTTGCCACGCAGGCGCCCGCCCAGCTGGTTGGGCTGGCAGCTGCATGTGAACGGTGGTGGAAGCTTGGTTGGCGCGGGCCTGGCGGTGGCCCCGCTGGCGTCCTTGGCGAGGGCCTTGCCGAGTGGCCTGGCAAGGGTCTTGCCGTGGCGCGCTGTCGTCCTCGGCAAGGGCCTTGCCTGGGGTCTGGTGGCCTTCCTCGGCAAGGATCTTGCTGAGAATCATCGTCTTCTAATCCTCATCTGATCTTGAATATGTCTTCGCAAAGATCTGCATGCCTTCCCGAGCCCTGGCCCCACGTCGATGATGGCGTTGGGGACCGTGGGCTCAAGGGTGGCTCGCTCTGTTGGTGTGGGGCGAGCTGTCCCGGCAAGGATCTTGCCGGGGCTGCTGAGGCTGTCCCGGCAAGGGTCTTGCCGGGGGAGCCTGCTTCGTCCCTCTGCTCTTTGTGGTCTTGGCCTTGGCGTTGCTCTAATTATCTTGGGCTTCGGTCTTACCTTGGCTAACCTCCCCCGTTCTGCTTGGTGTGGCCGTGGGCGTGGCTCCGACTGCCCGTGCACAGGTAAAGGGGTACAAAAGCGTGCCCCTCTTTTTGTACACCGACAGGAGCCCCTGGGCCTGGGCCACACATAAGCGCGACACGTTGTTGGGCCAGGCCCAAAACGGTGCGCGGGCAGGCGGGGCGGTTTTTACCGCGGTAAGACTTTTCGCGCGCTTCGCTTCCCACGACCCGTGCGCGCGGCGTGGCGTGGAGGGGTGTGCCTGACGTGGGCGGCATGCGTGGGCCGGTTTCCATATGCATGCGTCATATCACAGTAAAGAGGCGGCTCGCGCCTTCCCCGTAAAAAGAGGGAGGCGTGGATGCGCGGCTCATTTACTGAGCGGGGCTGGGGCGCGGTCTTCAAGGCATCCACTCCCCATGATCACGGGGTGGAGAGAGGTCGCTTCATCCGTCCCCTCAGTTCTTCACGTTTGCCACGCGTCCTTCATGCGCCTGGGGTGGCAAGCGGTGGAGGCGGGAAACCGGGCCGTCGCTGGTTGGGGTAGTGGGTCGGTCCTGATTCCCGCGCCTCCGGTGTCTGGATTGGTCGAGTGTGGCGGCCGAGCCCCAACCCCGATCCTTTATAAAGAGGGGGAAGGGGGATGGCATCCCGCATTCTTCCATCTTCTATCTCCTCCTGCTTCTGCTTCTTCCTCTCACCCGCCATGGAGAAGGGGAATCCTGGTCCCTCGACGGTGGCGGCGAGGGTCGCCGCTCGATAGCGTGTCCCTCCTCCACCTGAGCCCGCGGTGGTGGAACCGGCCGCGAGGGAAAGGGGGAGGGGGCGAGGCCGTGGGCGAGGCCGGGGCAGAGGCCGTAGCGCTCGGGGAAGAGGAGGATGGGGCAGCGCGCTGGCCTTGCCCCCGCGAATGATGCCCTTCCCAATGAAGGGCCACGTTGAAGACCAGCCTTGCGAGTTCTTCATCAGGCTGCGCCGGCCTCCGCGTTGTCGTCTTCATCTCCCTGCCCCGTTTGCTCGGGTGATGGAGCGCGACCTGCCCCAGACCCTCAGGTTGTACATGAGGGGCTGTGGGAACGGGGGCACGCGGGTCGACGTCGACTTCCCGGTTCCTCGGGTTATGTACCTCCGCCGTGGATGGAAGATGTTCGCCCGCATCCACAGCCTGACGGCGGGGCTCGTCCTCTACTTCAAATTAATGGAGGACGGCTTGCTCTCCGTCAAGGTCTTCGAAGAGTTTGGAACTCGCCTGAAATGCTGCATGGAGAGATCCTCTGATGGAGATTCCGACGATGGAAGCTCTTCCTCGAGCGAAAGTGATGAGGAGGACAGCGGGGACGAGTCCGACTAGGCGTCGGACGCCCCGCGCCTGGGCGGGTGTGGCGGCAGCAGCATCTGCACCTGGCCGCTCCTCCGGTAGGGTTTTGCCGGGGGTGGGGCCAGCTCCTTGAACTTCTCGGGGCCGTCTCCTTGGGCGGCTGGCGACGGGAGGCTGCAGAAGAGGAAGAGGGCGGGCGGCAAGGCCGTCAACTCGGAGTACGCGGGCACCGACGCCTTCATTGCGTATTGTCGGTCCTGCCGCCTCGTCTTCCAGCTTCTTTCCCGGCACCGTCATCACCGGCCCGCCCGTGGGCGGCCACCGAGGTGTTCTCTTGGTGCTTTCTGCTACTCGTAGCTTTCCTAGGCGCCCCTTTTGCCCTCTCGCATCCTTGACCTGCCTCCTGAGGAGAGGGACAAGAAAGGGATCATGGGCACCTTATCTCTTTTTTAATCTGTAAGCCCGCAGGCCTTGTTAAATTTAAAGCTTGTAATCCCCTTTGTTCATGTTTTTCATTTCATACAAACTATACCTGTATGGGATGTTTTTAATGAAAAAGGGATGCTTGCCGTGTTTTTCATCCGTGGGTAAGTCCCGCGACAAGGAGCGAATCCTTGTTATTGTTTTAGATAAACGCTTTTCGCCCGGCAACAGGCCTTGCCGTCCCCCCACTCCACTCGACCGTTCTCACACTCTTGGCGGAGGCAGGGATGAAGTGGGCTTTAGGCCCCTCGCTCTACCTCCTTGCCGCCGTAGCTACAACCAAATCCGGACCCAGGAAATAATCCTTAGGTATAGGAAAAAGGGGAGCATGGCAGCCTAGAGATAAAAACGAGGTTTCACATGCCCCAGTCCCGTTCCGAAATGCATGACAGAGGATAAAAGACATTTCGATCTGCAGCCCCCGGCAACCTTGTCTTGCCGCAGTTGGATCCCCGTGCTTGCAGCCCCCGACAACTCTGGTTTGCCGGGGTCGGGACGCCGGTCCATTTTCTTTCTTCCAAGTAGCTCAGCAGAAGTGCTCATGTGCCCTGCGAACCAAAAGAGGACAGAAGAGAAACAGATAGACGCGCACTCGGCCTCTAAGCTAGGGGTTAGTCACTGCTGAGCACTATCAACCCTAACCAAGGAAGAGACTCGACCTAGCATGCATGCTATGACTTAGGGCGCCAGCGCTTCATTTATTTATGCTCAGGGTCTGCGCCTGGCTCTGTACAAAGGGTCACATGCCTTGCCGGCAAAGCTTGTACAAAAGGTGGCCTGCCGGGAGGCCCGTCAAGCCGCGCCTTACGGGTAAAACTTGTGAAGATGCTCGATGTTCCAGGAGTTGCTCATTGGGACAGAATCCTCGGTCTCCAGGCCGACTGCGCCGGGCCTGGTGACTCGCATTACCCGATAAGGGCATTCCCAATTCGGCGTCAACTTGTTGGAATTCTTGGCCGACTGAACGCGCCGAAGAACAAGGTTGCCTTCCTCAAAGCTTCGGGCATGAACCTTGTGGCTATGGTAGCGGCACAAGGCTTGCTGGTAGCGTGCCGCTCTCACAGCCGCCCAAAGACGATCTTCCTCAAGGAGCGTCGCGTCATCTTGGCGCAACGTCTCTTGCTCAAGCTCATCATAAGCGAGCACTCGAGGTGACCCGTATATGAGTTCCGTGGGGAGAACTGCTTCTGCCCTGTATACCAGGGGGAAAGGTGTCTGGCCGGTGGCTCGATTTGGCGTCGTCCTGATTGACCAAAGAACCGCCGGCAACTCATCAATCCAGCGCCTTCCACTCTTGTGCAGCTTGTCAAAGGTCTTCATTCTCAGGCCTCGCAACACTTCAGCATTTGCCCTCTCCGCTTGGCCGTTGCTCCGTGGGTGTGCCACGGAAGCAAAACAGACGTTGCTACCGAGGTCTTGAATGTACTGCATGAAGGTGTGGCTTGTGAACTGCGTGCCGTTGTCGGTGATGACTCTGTTTGGCACACCAAAACGGCAGACCAGTCCCTTGAAGAACTTGACGGCTGACTGAGCAGTCACCTTTCTCACTGCGTCCACCTCCGGCCACTTTGTGAACTTGTCGATTGCAACGTACAAGTACTCAAAGCCCCCGACAGCGCGGGGGAAAGGGCCCAGTATATCGAGCCCCTAGACCGAGAATGGCTAAGAGAGAGGGATTGTTTGAAGGGCTAGAGCTGGTTGATGAAGCTTCTTTGAATGGAACTGGCACGCTTCACACTTGGTTACTAGTGCCGTCGCATCCTGGAGGGCTGTGGGCCAGAAGAAATCTTGCCGGAACGCCTTCCCGGCAAGGGCCCTCGACCCTATGTGGGAGCCACATATGCCTCCATGTATCTCCACCAACAGCTCCAGTCCTTCCTCCCAGGGGATGCACTTCAATTTCACACCGTTTAGCCTTCTCCTGTATAGGACGTCATCGACGAACTGGTACAGGGCGGACCGACGGCTACTTTTTCTGCTTCTTCCTGCTCCTCAGGAAGCTCCCCTGTTTGGAGGAATTGTACGGTGTGTTATGCCCATGCCGGAGCCTGGGGCTCGACGGCAAGGGGCAAAGGCATTTCTTCCGCCGTGGGAGCGGTTGTCTCTACGGCCAGGGTTTGACGCCCTGCCAGAGCCAGTTGCTCTTGGGCAGGCTCAGCGTCCGTGGCAGCACCCTTGCCGGCGGCCCCAGGGGGCTCGGTAGGAAAGTACTTGCCGGGACCTGACTTTCTCCGCTTGTTCTGCCCAGATGATGGTTCGATGGATGGTTGAGTTAGCCGGAGCAAAAAGGTACCCGGTTCCACAGGTAGCTTCAATGCAGCACGCTTTGACAGGTATTCGGAGGTGTCGTTCTCCGCTTGGACACTGTCAAAGCGTTCCTCCAGCTTCGTCACCTCATCTACCTAAGCTTTCATCAATGGGCTCTGATAATCCTTGTTGACCTGTCTGACAACGAGCTGCGAGTCACCCCTGACGATGAGCTTCTTAACCCCGAGGTCTGCCGCGATCCTAAGACCAGCAAGAAATCCCTCATACTCAGCAGTGTTGTTGGTGGACATCTCCCTGGGGAAGTGCATCTGGATCACGTACTTGAGGTGCTCCCCGGTGGGTGCGACAAGCAGCACACCGGCACCGGCGCCTTGCAGCGAGAAAGCCCCATCAAAGTACATGATCCAGTCGCGGTCTGCTTCCTTGCCGGGGAGAGTGGTCTGCTGGATTTCTTCATCAGGCGTCGAGGTCCATTCTGCAATGAACTCCGCCAAGACTCTGCTCTGAATTGTCACGGTACTTTCAAACCTTAAACCAAAGCTTGACAACTCCAAGGCCCATTCCACAATCCTTCCAGTCGCATCTGGGTTGTGCAGTATCCGTTGCAATGGGAGGCGGGTGACGACAGTGATCTCGTGGGCTTGGAAGTAATGACGCAGCTTCCTCGAGGCCATAAGGAGGCCAAAGAGTAATTTCTGCACACCGGAGTACGTTGATCTAGCTCCCTCCAAGAGGGAGCTGACAAAGTAAACCGGATGCTGCATCATCTTCTTCTTCTGCACCACCTCACTCGACTGCGCGGGCACTGCCTTGGCGGCATCAGACCCTGCCGGGGGCCTCGCCTTGCCGGCACCAGGCCCTGCCGGGGGAATTTTGGGCTTGCCGTCCGCTGGTTCTGCCGCCGTCACTACCCTCTGTGCCACCAGCGCAGCGCTGACCAGGGCCGAGCTTCTTCTTCCCTCCTGAGGTTTCAGCGGCGGCGCGGCGGCTCTGGCACGTCCTCGATGGTAGCACAACACTCTGAGGAGGTGCGCTTGCCGGAGTGGGTGTGAGAGGTCTTGCCGGGCTTCTTCTTCCCTCCTGAGGTTTCAGCGGCAGGAGCAGGTGCCTTGGTAGCAGCCGCTGCAACTGCCTCCCGGTAGAGCTGGTCGGCGCAGATTAGCGCGTCCTTCTTGTCGGAGGGGACGGAGATGATGGTCAACGGCCCGGGCATCTTTAGCATGTTGTAGGCGTAGTGTGACGCCGCCATGAACTTGGCTAGTGCCGGGCGGCCGAGGATCCCGTTGTAGGGCAAGGGGATCTCGGCTACGTCGAAAACAATCCTCGCTGTCCTGTAGTTCAACTCTCCTCCAAATGTCATGGGCAGTGTGACCTTTCCCTTCGGCTGGCTCCTCCCCGGATTGACCCCTTGAAACGTGCCCGTTTCCTCGAGGTCTCCATCAGGGATTTGCAACTTTTTGATCACGACAGGCGAGATCAGGTTCAGGTCGGCCCCGCCGACAACCAACATCTTGTGCACTCTGAGGTTGCGTATCGTTGGTGAGACCAACAATGGCAAACACCCGACCGCGGTAGTGCGGTCAGGGTGGTCCTCGGCGTCAAAGATGAGGGGCATGCTGGACCACTTAAGCGGCTTCTGAGCGTCGAACGATGACTCTGCTGCTGTAATCTCACGCGCCCACTGCTTGAGCTGGCGGTGAGAGGTATGCAGCGAGGTGCCGCCATCAACGCACATGGCCTCCATAGCCTTCTGGAACCCTTGCTCACCAGACTCGTCGTCCCCGTTGTGATCATCGTCTTCTTGTTTCTTGTCGCGGCCCCGGGCGGGCCTCTCTTGCTGGTTGTCCTTGCCGGGGCGCCTCCTTGGCCGCCACGCTTCTTGCCGGATCCCTCCGCACTGTCCTGGTCCTTCTCCTTGTAGGGGAACATAGTAATTTCAAAAAATTTCCTACGCACATGCAAGATCATGGTGATGCATAGCAACGAGAGGGGAGAGTGTTGTCCACGTACCCTCGTAGACCGACAGCGGAAGCGTTATCACAACGCGGTTGATGTAGTCGTACGTCTTCACGATCAGACCGATCAAGTACCGAACGCATGGCACCTCCGAAGTTCTACACACGTTCAACTAGATGACGTCCCTCGAACTCCGATCCAGCCGAGTGTTGAGGGAGTGTTTCGTCAGCACGACGGCGTGGTGACGATGATGATGTTCCACCGACGCAGGGCTTCGCCTAAGCTCCGCGACGGTATTATCGAGGTGTAATCTGGTGGAGGGGGGCACCGCACACGGCTAAAATATCGTATATCAAGTGTGTTCTTAGGTGCCCCCTGCCCCCGTATATAAAGGAGCAAGGGGGAGGCCGGCTGCCCTAGGCGCGCCAAGGAGAGGGGGAGTCCTCTTCCTAGTAGGAGTAGGACTCCCCTTTCCTAGTCCTACTAGGAAAGAAGGGGGGGAGGGAAAGAGAGGGAGAGGGAGAGGGAAAGGGGGCTGCGCCCCCCTCTCCTAGTCCAACTAGGATTCCCCTTGGGAGGGGGCGCGCCACCTCATGGCTGCTGCCCTCTCTCTCCCCTCAAGGCCCACTAAGGCCCAATACTTCCCCGGGGGGTTCCGGTAACCCTCCGGCACTCCGGTTTAATCCGAAACTTCTCCGGAACACTTCCGGTGTCCGAATATAGTCGTCCAATATATCAATCTTTACGTCTCGACCATTTCGAGACTCCTCGTCATGTCCGTGATCACATCCGGGACTCCGAACAACCTTCGGTACATCAAATCACATAAACTCATAATATAATTGTCATCGTAACTTTAAGCGTGCGGACCCTTTGGGTTCGAGAACTATGTAGACATGATCGAGACACCTCTCCGGTCAATAACCAATAGCGGGACCTGGATGCCCATATTGTCTCCCACATATTCTACGAAGATCTTTATCGGTCAGACCGCATAACAACATACGTTGTTCCCTTTGTCATCGGTATGTTACTTGCCCGAGATTAGATCGTCGGTATCTCGATACCTAGTTCAATCTCGTTACTGGCAAGTCTCTTTACTCGTTCCGTAATACATCATCCCGCAACTAACTCATTAGTCACAATGCTTGCAAGGCTTATAGTGATGTGCATTACCGAGTCGGCCTAGAGATACCTCTCCGACAATCGGAGTGACAAATCCTAATCTCGAAATACGCCAACCCAACAAGTACCTTTGGAGACACCTGTAGAGCACCTTTATAATCACCCAGTTACGTTGTGACGTTTGGTAGCACACAAAGTGTTCCTCCGGTAAACGGGAGTTGCATAATCTCATAGTCATAGGAACATGTATAAGTCATGAAGAAAGCAATAGCAACATACTAAACGATCGGGTGCTAAGCTAACGTAATGGGTCATGTCAATCACGTCATTCTCCTAACGAGGTGATCCCGTTAATCAAATGACAACTCATGTCAATGGCTAGGAAACATAACCATCTTTGATTAACGAGCTAGTCAAGTAGAGGCATACTAGTGACACTCTGTTTGTCTATGTATTCACACATGTATTATGTTTCCGGTTAATACAATTCTAGCATGAATAATAAACATTTATCATGATATAAGGAAATATATAATACTTTATTATTGCCTCTAGGGCATATTTCCTTCAGTCTCCCACTTGCACTAGAGTCAATAATCTAGATTACATAGTAATGATTCTTACACCCATGGAGTCTTGGTGCTGATCATGTTTTGCTCGTGGAAGAGGCTTAGTCAACGGGTCTGCTACATTCAGATCCGTATGTATCTTGCAAATTTCTATGTCTCCCACCTGGACTAAATCCCGGATGGAATTGAAGCGTCTTCTGATGTGCTTGGTTCTCTTGTGAAATCTGGATTCCTTTGCTAAGGCAATTGCACCAGTATTATCACAAAAGATTTTCATTGGTCCCGATGTACTAGGTATGACACCTAGATCGGTTATGAACTCCTTCATCCAGACTCCTTCATTCACTGCTTCCGAAGCAGCTATCTATTCCGCTTCACACGTAGATCCCGCCACGACACTTTGCTTGGAACTGCACCAACTGACAGCTCCACCGTTCAATGTAAATACGTATCCGGTTTGCGATTTCGAATCGTCCGGATCAGTGTCAAAGCTTGCATCAACATAACCCCTTACGATGAGCTCTTTGTCACCTCCATAAACGAGAAACATATCCTTAGTCCTTTTCAGGTATTTCAGGATGTTCTTTACCGCTGTCCAGTGATCCACTCCTGGATTACTTTGGTACCTCCCTGCTAAACTTATAGCAAGGGACACATCAGGTCTGGTACACAGCATTGCATACATGATAGAGCCTATGGCTGAAGCATAGGGAACATCTTTCATTTTCTCTCTATCTTCTGCAGTGGTCGGGCATTGAGTCTTACTCAATCTCACACCTTGTAGTACAGGTAAGAACCCTTTCTTTGCTTGATCCATTTTGAACATCTTCAAAACTTTGTCAAGGTATGTGCTTTGTGAAATTCCAATTAAGCGTCTTGATCTATCTCTATAGATCTTAATGCCTAATATATATGCAGCTTCACCGAGGTCTTTCATTGAAAAACTCTTATTCAAGTATCCCTTTATGCTATCCAGAAATTCTATATCATTTCCGATCAGTAATATGTCATCCACATATAATATCAGAAATGCTATCGAGCTCCCACTCACTTTCTTGTAAATACAGACTTCTCCAAAAGTCTGTATAAAACCAAATGCTTTTATCACACTATCAAAGCGTTTATTCCAACTCCGAGAGGCTTGCACCAGTCCATAAATGGATCGCTGGAGCTTGCACACTTTGTTAGCTCTCTTTGGATCGACAAAACCTTCCGGTTGCATCATATACAACTCTTCTTCCAGAAATCCATTCAGGAAAGCAGTTTTGACATCCATTTGCCAAATTTTATAATCATAAAATGCGGCAACTGCTAACATAATTCGGACAGACTTAAGCATCGCTACGGGTGAGAAGGTCTCATCGTAGTCAATCCCTTGAACTTGTCGAAAACCTTTCGCAACAAGTCGAGCTTTATAGACAGTAATATTACCATCAGCGTCAGTCTTCTTCTTGAAGATCCATTTGTTTTCAATGGCTTGCCGACCATCGGGCAAGTCAACCAAAGTCCATACTTTGTTTTCATACATGGATCCCATCTCGGATTTCATGGCTTCAAGCCATTTTGCGGAATCTGGGCTCACCATCGCTTCTTCATAGTTCGTAGGTTCGCCATGGTCTAGTAACATGACCTCCAGAACAGGATTATCGTACCACTCTGGTGCGGATCTTGATCTAGTTGACCTACGAAGTTCAGTAATAACTTGATTTGAAGTTTCATGATCATTATCATTAACTTCCTCACTATTTGGTGTAGGTGTCGCAGAAACTGATTTCTGTGATGATCTACTTTCCAATAAGGGAGCAGGTATAGTTACCTCATCAAGTTCTATTTTCCTCCCACTCACATCTTTCGAGAGAAACTCCTTCTCTAGAAAGGATCCATTCTTAGCAACGAATATCTTGCCTTCGGATCTGTGATAGAAGGTCTACCCAACAGTCTCCTTTGGGTATCCTATGAAGACACATTTCTCCGATTTAGGTTCGAGCTTATCAGGTTGAAGTTTCTTCACATAAGCATCGCAACCCCAAACTTTAAGATACGACAACTTTGGTTTCTTGCCAAACCATAGTTCAAAAGGCGTCGTCTCAACGGATTTCGATGGTGTCCTATTTAGAGTGAATGCAGCCGTCTCTAAAGCATAACCCCGAAACGATAGCGGTAAATCAGTAAGAGACATCATAGATCGCACCATATCTAATAAAGTACGATTACGATGTTCGGACACACCATTACGCTGTGGTGTTCCGGGTGGCGTGAGTTGCGAAACTATTCCGCATTGTTTCAAATGTAGACCAAACTCGTAACTCAAATATTCTCCTCCACGATCAGATCGTAGGAATTTAATTTTCTTGTTACGATGATTTTCAACTTCACTCTGAAATTCTTTGAACTTTTCAAATGTTTCAGACTTATGTTTCATTAAGTAGATATACCCATATCTGCTCAAATCATCTGTGAAGGTGAGAAAATAACGATGTCCGCCACGAGCCTCAATATTCATCGGACCACATACATCTGTATGTATGATTTCCAACAAATCTGTTGCTCTCTCCATAGTACCGGAGAACGGTGTTTTGGTCATCTTGCCCATAAGGCACGGTTCGCAAGTACCAAGTGATTCAAAATCAAGTGATTCCAAAATTCCATCAGTATGGAGTTTCTTCATGCGCTTTACACCGATATGACCCAAACGGCAGTGCCACAAATAAGTTGCACTGTCATTATTAACTCTACATCTTTTGGCTTCAACATTATGAATATGTGTATCACTACTATTGAGATTCATTAAAAATAGACCACTCTTCAAGGGTGCATGACCATAAAAGATATTATTCATATAAATAGAACAACCATTATTCTCTGATTTAAATGAATAACCGTCTCGCATTAAACAAGATCCAGATATAATGTTCATGCTCAACGCTTTCACCAAATAACAATTATTTAGGTCTGATATTAATCCCGAAGGTAGATGTAGAGGTAGCGTGCCGACGGCGATCACATCGACTTTGGAACCATTTCCCACGCGCATCGTCACCTCGTCCTTAGCCAATCTTCGCTCAATCCGTAGCCCCTGTTTCGAGTTGCAAATATTAGCAACAGAACCAGTATCAAATACCCAGGTGCTACTACGAGCATTGGTAAGGTACACATCAATAACATGTATATCACATATACCTTTGTTAACCTTGCCATCCTTCTTTTCCACCAAATACTTGGGGCAGTTCCGCTTCCAGTGGCCAGTCTGCTTACAGTAGAAGCACTCAGTTTCAGGCTTAGGTCCAGACTTGGATTTCTTCTCCTGAACAGCAACTTGCTTGCTGTTCTTCTTGAAGTTCCCTTTCTTCTTCCCTTTGCCCTTTTTCTTGAAACTAGTGGTTTTACTGACCATCAACACTTGATGCTCCTTTTTGATTTCTACCTCCGCTGCCTTTAGCATTGCGAAGAGCTCGGGAATAGTCTTATTCATCCCTTGCATGTTATAGTTCATCACGAAGCTCTTGTAGCTTGGTGGCAGTGATTGAAGAATTCTGTCAATGACGCAATCATCCGGAAGTTGAACTCCCAGTTGAATCAAGTGATTATTATACCCAGACATTCTGAGTATATGCTCACTGACAGAACTATTCTCTTCCATCTTGCAGCTATAGAACTTATTGGAGACTTCATATCTCTCAATCCGGGCATTTGCTTGAAATATTAACTTCAACTCCTAGAACATCTCATATGCTCCATGATGTTCAAAACGTCGTTGAAGTCCCGGTTCTAAGCCGTAAAGCATGGCACACTGAACTATTGAGTAGTCATCAGCTTTGCTTTGCCAGACGTTCATAACTTCTGGCGTAGCTCTTGCAGGAGGCCTGGCACCTAGCGGTGCTTCCAGGACGTAATTCTTCTGTGCAGCAATGAGGATAATCCTCAAGTTACGGACCTAGTCCGTGTAATTGCTACCATCATCTTTCAACTTAGCTTTCTCAAGGAACGCATTAAAATTCAACGGAACAACAGCACGGGCCATTTATCTACAATTAACATAGACAAGCAAGATACTATCAGGTACTAAGTTCATAATAAATTTAAGTTCAATTAATCATATTACTTAAGAACTCCCACTTAGATAGACATCTCTCTAATCATCTAAGTGATTACGTGATCCAAAGCAACTAAACCATGTCCGATTATCACGTGAGATGGAGTAGTTTCAATGGTGAACATCACTATGTTGATCATATCTACTATATGATTCACGCTCGACCTTTCGGTCTCTGTGTTCCGAGGCCATATCTGTACATATGCTAGGCTCGTCAAGTTTAACCTGAGTATTCCGCGTGTGCAACTGTTTTGCACCCGTTGTATTTGAACGTAGAGCTTATCACACCCGATCATCACGTGGTGTCTCAGCACGAAGAACTTTTGCAACGGTGCATACTCAGGAGAACACTTTTATCTTGAAATTTTAGTGAGAGATCATCTTATAATGCTACCATCAATCAAAGCAAGATAAGATGCATAAAGGATTAACATCACATGCAATCAATATAAGTGATATGATATGGCCATCATCATCTTGTGCTTGTGATCTCCATCTCCGAAGCACCGTGCTCGTGATCTCCATCTCCGAAGCACCGTCATGATCACCATCGTCACCGGCTCGACACCTTGATCTCCATCGTAGTATCGTTGTCGTCTCGCCAACTTATTGCTTTTACGACTATCGCTACCGCTTAGTGATAAAGTAAAACTATTACATGGCGATTGCATCTCATACAATAAAGCGACAACCATATGGCTCCTGCCAGTTGCTGATAACTCGGTTACAAAACATGATCATCTCATACAACACATTATATCACATCATGTCTTGACCATATCACATCACAACATGCCCTGCAAAAACAAGTTAGACGTCCTCTACTTTGTTGTTGCATGTTTTACGTGGCTGCTACGGGCTTAGCAAGAACCGTTCTTACCTACGCATCAAAACCACAACGATAGTTTGTCAAGTTGGTGCTGTTTTAACCTTCGCAAGGACCGGGCGTAGCCACACTCGGTTCAACTAAAGTGAGAGAGAGAGACACCCGCCAGTCACCTTTAAGCAACGAGTGCTCCGAACGGTGAAACCAGTCTCGCGTAAGCGTACGCGTAATGTCGGTCCGGGCCGCTTCATCTCACAATACCGTTGAACCAAAGTATGACATGCTGGTAAGCAGTATGACTTATATCGCCCACAACTCACTTGTGTTCTACACGTGCATAGCATCAACGCATAAAACCTGGCTCGGATGCCACTGTAGGGGAACGTAGTAATTTCAAAAAAATTACTACGCACACGCAAGATCATGGTGATGCATAGCAACGAGAGGGGAGAGTGTTGTCCACGTACCCTCGTAGACCGACAGCAGAAGCGTTATCACAACGTGGTTGATGTAGTCGTACGTCTTCATGATCCGACCGATCAAGTACCGAACGCACGGCACCTCCGAAGTTCTACACACGTTTAGCTCGATGACGCCCCTCGAACTCCGATCTAGCCGAGTGTTGAGGGAGAGTTTCGTCAGCACGACGGCGTGGTGACGATGATGATGTTCCACCGACGCAGGGCTTCGCCTAAGCTCCGCGACGGTATTATCGAGGTGTAATCTGGTGGAGGGGGGCACCGCACACGGCTAAAATATCGTATATCAAGTGTGTTCTTAGGTGCCCCCCTGCCCCTGTATACAAAGGAGCAAGGGGGAGGCCGGCTGCCCTAGGCGTGCCAAGGAGAGAGGGGGAGTCCACCTAGTAGGAGTAGGACTCCCCTTTCCTAGTCCTACTAGGAAAGAAGGGGGGAAGGAAAGAGAGGGAGAGGGAGAGGGAAAGGCGGCTGCGCCCCCCTCTCCTAGTCCAACTAGGATTCCCCTTGGGAGGGGGCGCGCCTCCTCATGGCTGCTGCCCTCTCTCACCCCTCAAGGCCCACTAAGGCCCAATACTTCCCCGGGGGGTTCCGGTAACCCTCCGGCACTCCGGTTTAATCCGAAACTTCTCCGGAACACTTCCGGTGTCCGAATATAGTCGTCCAATATATCAATCTTTACGTCTCGACTATTTCGAGACTCCTCGTCATGTCCGTGATCACATCCGGGACTCCGAACAACCTTCGGTACATCAAATCACATAAACTCATAATATAACTGTCATCGTAACTTTAAGCGTGCGGACCCTTTGGGTTCGAGAACTATGTAGACATGACCGAGACACCTATCCGGTCAATAACCAATAGTGGGACCTAGATGCCCATATTGGCTCCCACATATTCGATGAAGATCTTTATCGGTCAGACCGCATAACAACATACGTTGTTCCCTTTGTCATCGGTATGTTACTTGCCCGAGATTCGATCGTTGGTATCTCGATACCTAGTTCAATCTCGTTACCGGCAAGTCTCTTTACTCGTTCCGTAATACATCATCCCGCAACTAACTCAATAGTCACAATGCTTGCAAGGCTTATAGTGATGTGCATTACCGAGTGGGCCCAGAGATACCTCTCCGACAATCGGAGTGACAAATCCTAATCTCGAAATACGCCAACCCAACAAGTACCTTTGGAGACACCTGTAGAGCACCTTTATAATCACCCAGTTACGTTGTGACGTTTGGTAGCACACAAAGTGTTCCTCCGGTAAACGGGAGTTGCATAATCTCATAGTCATAGGAACATGTATAAGTCATGAAGAAAGCAATAGCAACATACTAAACGATCGGGTGCTAAGCTAACGTAATGGGTCATGTCAATCACGTCATTCTCGTAATGAGGTGATCCCGTTAATCAAATGACAACTCATGTCAATGGCTAGGAAACATAACCATCTTTGATTAACGAGGTAGTCAAGTAGAGGCATACTAGTGACACTCTGTTTGTCTATGTATTCACACATGTATTATGTTTCCGGTTAATACAATTCTAGCATGAATAATAAACATTTATCATGATATAAGGAAATATATAATACTTTATTATTGCCTCTAGGGCATATTTCCTTCACTCCTTGTCCCGCCTCTCGTACTCAGCCTTTTGCTTCTCAGCAAGCAGCTCGACTTGCCGGCAGTTCTGGAGGTCGTGGCCCTTGGTGCGGTGGATCTTGCAATATTGCTTTCCGGAGCTTCCTGGCTTGTCGGTAGCCGCCAAGGCCCGGCAGGCGGCGCACCCGGCAATCTCCTTGCTGGGGGCGTCTGCCTTGACCTTCTTGCCGACACCGGTGTCGTCACATCCCTCAACGGCAAGCACGTCCTTGCCTTTGCGTTTCCTGTTGCGACGCTGGCCCTTCTTCGTCGGGGTAGCGGCGTCTTCATCGGTAGAGTCGGTTTCCGCGTCGGCGTCTTCGCCGGGGTACTTCCTTCCCTCTTCAGCCCGGGCGCACCTATCGGCCAGAACGTAGAGCTCGGCCACATCCTTAACTTTTTTCATCACCAGCTCTTCGCGCATCTTGCGATTGCGCACGTTCTGGTGGAACGCGCTAATCACAGCGGCAGGATGAACGTCGGGGATGTTGTACTGCACCTGGCTGAATCTCTGGATGTACTTGCGCAGGGTCTCCCCTTCCTTCTGGGGAATGATATGCAGATCACTGGCCTGGCCATGAGCTTGGTGGCCTCCTATGAATGCACCAACGAACTCATGGCACATATCCGACCAAGAAGAAATGGAATCCACCGGCAAGTGCATCAACCAAGACATCACATTGGGCTTCAGCGCCAGCGGGAAATAGTTGGCAAGCACCTTGTCGCCGCGAGCCCCAGCAGCCTGCATCATGATGGTGTAGATGCTGAGGAACTCGGACGAATGGGTCTTGCCAGTGTACTTCTCGCCGACGTCGGGCTTGAACGTGCGGTGGGATGGCCACTGGAACTGCCGCAGCTCACGGGTAAAGGCCGGGCAGCCCACCTCGTAAGGTAGGCCGTCGGAGCCCCCCGGTGTCGGGTGGTCCATAGCGGGTCCCGCCTGCTTGTCCGACTGGCGGCGCGTTTCGCGCCGACGCTTGACGGTGGTTCGAGCGTCTTCGTGAGCTCGTTCCCGAAGGACCTGGCGCTGGTCACGGAGGGTCCGCGGGTCGGACGACGCTATGGAGATGTTATCACAAGCGTCGTCACGACGGGCCGACGCCCGCAGCGGCTGGCGAGGAGGAGGAGAGTGCACCGTGTCCGCAGCTCCCCCGGTCCTCCCAGCGCCAGCATGTGCTGGCTCGGTGGAGCGCCGACCCGAGGGCTTCGCCGGTCGCAGATCGTCTTTGTTGGCGACTGCGACGAGGCTCCGGATGGTGGCCCTCCACTCGTCGAGCTTCTCCGCAGCAGGAGGGAAGTCGAGGAGCAGCTGCGCGCGCGCCAAAGCTTCCGCTGGTGTGGGCGGCGGCGACAGCTGCGTGGATCGCGGCGTGCTTCGACTTCTAACTATGTTAGAAGGAGCTCCGTTACGACCCAGCGGCTGCGTGCCATTTTTGCCAGCGCTTCGGTGAGCGTGCTGAACCCCTTCATCTTGCGGATGACGCACAGGGCTCTTCCCACGGCGGTTCCCAGGGTCACCGACGTGGTGACGCTGCTCGGCGCGCACACCATGGGAAGAGCGCACGGTGGTTGCCGGTGTGGGCGTCCTGGAGGTCGCTGCGCCGCCCGGGGGTGGCACGGCAACACTCCTGGAGGGCCCCGCGCCGCCTGCGGGGGGCTAGCTCCGTCTTTGGATCCGGCGACGTGTAGCCGGTCGTCTGGCGCGCGAACGACGCCGCTCGCCAAGCTCCGACTGCCTGGGCGATGCTGGTGCTCGCGGGCCGCAGCCCGGGTCCTGTCTGTGACCGGTCCGCTGCTCGTCCGCACCAGCACGGGCCGTTCGTCTCCCAACGAGCTGATCACCGTGGCCGTCTTCTTCTTCGGAGCCATGGCGACGAAGAACTGCTAGGCTAACTACCAGACCAGATTCTCACAATTGCGCCCCCTACCTGGCGCGCCAAAGATGTCGGTGTGGAACGACACCTATGGGATCACAAGAAGCCCTACTACGGTTGCCGGGGCGCAGGGTTGCAAGAAGAGCAGGATCAGTAGCCAGCACAAGAATCGTTTACCCAGGTTCGGGCCGCGAGGATGCGTAAAACCCTAGTCCTGCTTTGGTGGGTGTATTTCAGAGAGTTCTTGAGCTCTCGAACTAGCTGTGGTCAGGGCGTGGTTCGAAAGAGCCGAATCCTTCTCCAGTATGCCATGGGCCTCCTTTTATAGTCGAAAGGGGCTGCCACAGTGGCACACAGGAGGTGGAAAGGCGTACAGTGCCCTGAGCTTATCGTTCGTATTACAGGACAAGACGCATTTAATGCGTAGCTTAGGTGTCCCCTTGCTTTATTGGGGACGGGGGCGAGGCCCGTCCCGTCCGTCGCCGCTCCTCCTCGCCTTGACACGCGCCCTGGCCAGTGAGGTGCGTGGTGCCATGTAGGCAGGCAGACAGCTGAGGTGGTGGAGCCTTCACAAAGATCTGCATGCCGCCACGCAGGCGCTCGATGAATTGGCCTGGGAGCTGCATGTTGCCACGCAGACGCTCACCCAGCTGGTTGGGCTGGCAGCTGCATGTGAACGGTGGTGGAAGCTTGGTTGGCGCGGGCCTGGCGGTGGCCCCGCTGGCGTCCTTGGCGAGGGCCTTGCCGGGTGGCCCGACAAGGGTCTTGCCGTGGCGCGCTGTCGTCCCTGGCAAGGGCCTTGCCGGGGGTCTGGTGGCCTTCCTCGGCAAGGATCTTGCCGAGAATCGTCGTCTTCTAATCCTCATCTGATCTTGAATATGTCTTCACAAAGATCTGCATGACACCACAGAGGTGCCTTCCAGAGCCCTGGCCCCACGTCGATGATGGTGTTGGGGACCATGGGCTCAAGGGTGGCTCGCTCTGTTGGTGTGGGGCGAGCTGTCCCGGCAAGGATCTTGCCGGGGGAGCCTGCTTCGTCCCTCTGCTCTTTGTGGTCTTGGCCTTGGCGTTGCTCTAATTATCTTGGGCTTCGGTCTTACCTTGGCTCACCTCCCCCGTTCTGCTTGGTGTGGCCGTGGGCGCGGCTCTGACTGCCCGTGCACAGGTAAAGGGGTACAAAAGCGTGCCCCTCTTTTTGTACACCGACACATCATATCTGACCGAGATTCGGATTTGATGGGTTAGGATACCTCAGACTCAGGATGCCTGAGAAGAAAAGGTGCAACACAAATTGACGAGATTGCACTGTAAGACTCTCGGGAAATGAACTATGGAAGCGAGTTCCAAAACAAGAGTTCTTCAATAAACCAAGGAGAGGATGAGGAGGTGGCTGATGGACTCGGCAACAATTCATCGAGATTTCCAAAGGATGGATTTCCACATTATGTGAACAAGGAGATAACATTTGTCAGACCAAATGATATAATGAGGTATGCTTGAGGAAAACATACGCAATTAACATTGATTGAAAGGTGCACCCGAAATATGGGCTTAGGTAGTTTGATCAATGTTAGAATGGTGATTGGATAGCCAATGGTCTAAGAATGAAATATCGACCATTAACTTCAAAGCAATAGGGTTGCTAGAAGTACTGAATCCAAGCAGCACCGTTCACTTGTTGATATCCATGTTAGAATCAACACGGGGACCAAGGAATGAACAGAGATGGTGAGAAGTATTACTTGTGTCAAGAATTCATAAGAGGTGGTGAAATTCTCGCTACAATCTTGACATAAAAGACGGTAATACTCCAAGGTAGAACATAACATAAGCTGGATAGCAAGGAGCTCCTTTACATGAACAAGTTTGTGTTGGAGGGAAGGAAATAAGGTTGTCAATGATAACAGAAATCATCGAGGGCAAGGATGGTATTTCTCATCATGAAGTCATCATGCTAGGAGAGCTCAGAATGTTGATGATGATCACGACACATTAGTCGAGATGTTTCATGAAGA
>NC_057796.1:138702673-138720202 GCF_018294505.1 Triticum aestivum | reverse complement strand
AAGATCATGGTGATGCATAGCAACGAGAGGGGAGAGTGTTGTCCACGTACCCTCGTAGACCGACAGCAGAAGCGTTATCACAACGTGGTTGATGTAGTCGTACGTCTTCATGATCCGACCGATCAAGTACCGAACGCACGGCACCTCCGAAGTTCTACACACGTTTAGCTCGATGACGCCCCTCGAACTCCGATCTAGCCGAGTGTTGAGGGAGAGTTTCGTCAGCACGACGGCGTGGTGACGATGATGATGTTCCACCGACGCAGGGCTTCGCCTAAGCTCCGCGACGGTATTATCGAGGTGTAATCTGGTGGAGGGGGGCACCGCACACGGCTAAAATATCGTATATCAAGTGTGTTCTTAGGTGCCCCCCTGCCCCTGTATACAAAGGAGCAAGGGGGAGGCCGGCTGCCCTAGGCGTGCCAAGGAGAGAGGGGGAGTCCACCTAGTAGGAGTAGGACTCCCCTTTCCTAGTCCTACTAGGAAAGAAGGGGGGAAGGAAAGAGAGGGAGAGGGAGAGGGAAAGGCGGCTGCGCCCCCCTCTCCTAGTCCAACTAGGATTCCCCTTGGGAGGGGGCGCGCCTCCTCATGGCTGCTGCCCTCTCTCACCCCTCAAGGCCCACTAAGGCCCAATACTTCCCCGGGGGGTTCCGGTAACCCTCCGGCACTCCGGTTTAATCCGAAACTTCTCCGGAACACTTCCGGTGTCCGAATATAGTCGTCCAATATATCAATCTTTACGTCTCGACTATTTCGAGACTCCTCGTCATGTCCGTGATCACATCCGGGACTCCGAACAACCTTCGGTACATCAAATCACATAAACTCATAATATAACTGTCATCGTAACTTTAAGCGTGCGGACCCTTTGGGTTCGAGAACTATGTAGACATGACCGAGACACCTATCCGGTCAATAACCAATAGTGGGACCTAGATGCCCATATTGGCTCCCACATATTCGATGAAGATCTTTATCGGTCAGACCGCATAACAACATACGTTGTTCCCTTTGTCATCGGTATGTTACTTGCCCGAGATTCGATCGTTGGTATCTCGATACCTAGTTCAATCTCGTTACCGGCAAGTCTCTTTACTCGTTCCGTAATACATCATCCCGCAACTAACTCAATAGTCACAATGCTTGCAAGGCTTATAGTGATGTGCATTACCGAGTGGGCCCAGAGATACCTCTCCGACAATCGGAGTGACAAATCCTAATCTCGAAATACGCCAACCCAACAAGTACCTTTGGAGACACCTGTAGAGCACCTTTATAATCACCCAGTTACGTTGTGACGTTTGGTAGCACACAAAGTGTTCCTCCGGTAAACGGGAGTTGCATAATCTCATAGTCATAGGAACATGTATAAGTCATGAAGAAAGCAATAGCAACATACTAAACGATCGGGTGCTAAGCTAACGTAATGGGTCATGTCAATCACGTCATTCTCGTAATGAGGTGATCCCGTTAATCAAATGACAACTCATGTCAATGGCTAGGAAACATAACCATCTTTGATTAACGAGGTAGTCAAGTAGAGGCATACTAGTGACACTCTGTTTGTCTATGTATTCACACATGTATTATGTTTCCGGTTAATACAATTCTAGCATGAATAATAAACATTTATCATGATATAAGGAAATATATAATACTTTATTATTGCCTCTAGGGCATATTTCCTTCACTCCTTGTCCCGCCTCTCGTACTCAGCCTTTTGCTTCTCAGCAAGCAGCTCGACTTGCCGGCAGTTCTGGAGGTCGTGGCCCTTGGTGCGGTGGATCTTGCAATATTGCTTTCCGGAGCTTCCTGGCTTGTCGGTAGCCGCCAAGGCCCGGCAGGCGGCGCACCCGGCAATCTCCTTGCTGGGGGCGTCTGCCTTGACCTTCTTGCCGACACCGGTGTCGTCACATCCCTCAACGGCAAGCACGTCCTTGCCTTTGCGTTTCCTGTTGCGACGCTGGCCCTTCTTCGTCGGGGTAGCGGCGTCTTCATCGGTAGAGTCGGTTTCCGCGTCGGCGTCTTCGCCGGGGTACTTCCTTCCCTCTTCAGCCCGGGCGCACCTATCGGCCAGAACGTAGAGCTCGGCCACATCCTTAACTTTTTTCATCACCAGCTCTTCGCGCATCTTGCGATTGCGCACGTTCTGGTGGAACGCGCTAATCACAGCGGCAGGATGAACGTCGGGGATGTTGTACTGCACCTGGCTGAATCTCTGGATGTACTTGCGCAGGGTCTCCCCTTCCTTCTGGGGAATGATATGCAGATCACTGGCCTGGCCATGAGCTTGGTGGCCTCCTATGAATGCACCAACGAACTCATGGCACATATCCGACCAAGAAGAAATGGAATCCACCGGCAAGTGCATCAACCAAGACATCACATTGGGCTTCAGCGCCAGCGGGAAATAGTTGGCAAGCACCTTGTCGCCGCGAGCCCCAGCAGCCTGCATCATGATGGTGTAGATGCTGAGGAACTCGGACGAATGGGTCTTGCCAGTGTACTTCTCGCCGACGTCGGGCTTGAACGTGCGGTGGGATGGCCACTGGAACTGCCGCAGCTCACGGGTAAAGGCCGGGCAGCCCACCTCGTAAGGTAGGCCGTCGGAGCCCCCCGGTGTCGGGTGGTCCATAGCGGGTCCCGCCTGCTTGTCCGACTGGCGGCGCGTTTCGCGCCGACGCTTGACGGTGGTTCGAGCGTCTTCGTGAGCTCGTTCCCGAAGGACCTGGCGCTGGTCACGGAGGGTCCGCGGGTCGGACGACGCTATGGAGATGTTATCACAAGCGTCGTCACGACGGGCCGACGCCCGCAGCGGCTGGCGAGGAGGAGGAGAGTGCACCGTGTCCGCAGCTCCCCCGGTCCTCCCAGCGCCAGCATGTGCTGGCTCGGTGGAGCGCCGACCCGAGGGCTTCGCCGGTCGCAGATCGTCTTTGTTGGCGACTGCGACGAGGCTCCGGATGGTGGCCCTCCACTCGTCGAGCTTCTCCGCAGCAGGAGGGAAGTCGAGGAGCAGCTGCGCGCGCGCCAAAGCTTCCGCTGGTGTGGGCGGCGGCGACAGCTGCGTGGATCGCGGCGTGCTTCGACTTCTAACTATGTTAGAAGGAGCTCCGTTACGACCCAGCGGCTGCGTGCCATTTTTGCCAGCGCTTCGGTGAGCGTGCTGAACCCCTTCATCTTGCGGATGACGCACAGGGCTCTTCCCACGGCGGTTCCCAGGGTCACCGACGTGGTGACGCTGCTCGGCGCGCACACCATGGGAAGAGCGCACGGTGGTTGCCGGTGTGGGCGTCCTGGAGGTCGCTGCGCCGCCCGGGGGTGGCACGGCAACACTCCTGGAGGGCCCCGCGCCGCCTGCGGGGGGCTAGCTCCGTCTTTGGATCCGGCGACGTGTAGCCGGTCGTCTGGCGCGCGAACGACGCCGCTCGCCAAGCTCCGACTGCCTGGGCGATGCTGGTGCTCGCGGGCCGCAGCCCGGGTCCTGTCTGTGACCGGTCCGCTGCTCGTCCGCACCAGCACGGGCCGTTCGTCTCCCAACGAGCTGATCACCGTGGCCGTCTTCTTCTTCGGAGCCATGGCGACGAAGAACTGCTAGGCTAACTACCAGACCAGATTCTCACAATTGCGCCCCCTACCTGGCGCGCCAAAGATGTCGGTGTGGAACGACACCTATGGGATCACAAGAAGCCCTACTACGGTTGCCGGGGCGCAGGGTTGCAAGAAGAGCAGGATCAGTAGCCAGCACAAGAATCGTTTACCCAGGTTCGGGCCGCGAGGATGCGTAAAACCCTAGTCCTGCTTTGGTGGGTGTATTTCAGAGAGTTCTTGAGCTCTCGAACTAGCTGTGGTCAGGGCGTGGTTCGAAAGAGCCGAATCCTTCTCCAGTATGCCATGGGCCTCCTTTTATAGTCGAAAGGGGCTGCCACAGTGGCACACAGGAGGTGGAAAGGCGTACAGTGCCCTGAGCTTATCGTTCGTATTACAGGACAAGACGCATTTAATGCGTAGCTTAGGTGTCCCCTTGCTTTATTGGGGACGGGGGCGAGGCCCGTCCCGTCCGTCGCCGCTCCTCCTCGCCTTGACACGCGCCCTGGCCAGTGAGGTGCGTGGTGCCATGTAGGCAGGCAGACAGCTGAGGTGGTGGAGCCTTCACAAAGATCTGCATGCCGCCACGCAGGCGCTCGATGAATTGGCCTGGGAGCTGCATGTTGCCACGCAGACGCTCACCCAGCTGGTTGGGCTGGCAGCTGCATGTGAACGGTGGTGGAAGCTTGGTTGGCGCGGGCCTGGCGGTGGCCCCGCTGGCGTCCTTGGCGAGGGCCTTGCCGGGTGGCCCGACAAGGGTCTTGCCGTGGCGCGCTGTCGTCCCTGGCAAGGGCCTTGCCGGGGGTCTGGTGGCCTTCCTCGGCAAGGATCTTGCCGAGAATCGTCGTCTTCTAATCCTCATCTGATCTTGAATATGTCTTCACAAAGATCTGCATGACACCACAGAGGTGCCTTCCAGAGCCCTGGCCCCACGTCGATGATGGTGTTGGGGACCATGGGCTCAAGGGTGGCTCGCTCTGTTGGTGTGGGGCGAGCTGTCCCGGCAAGGATCTTGCCGGGGGAGCCTGCTTCGTCCCTCTGCTCTTTGTGGTCTTGGCCTTGGCGTTGCTCTAATTATCTTGGGCTTCGGTCTTACCTTGGCTCACCTCCCCCGTTCTGCTTGGTGTGGCCGTGGGCGCGGCTCTGACTGCCCGTGCACAGGTAAAGGGGTACAAAAGCGTGCCCCTCTTTTTGTACACCGACACATCATATCTGACCGAGATTCGGATTTGATGGGTTAGGATACCTCAGACTCAGGATGCCTGAGAAGAAAAGGTGCAACACAAATTGACGAGATTGCACTGTAAGACTCTCGGGAAATGAACTATGGAAGCGAGTTCCAAAACAAGAGTTCTTCAATAAACCAAGGAGAGGATGAGGAGGTGGCTGATGGACTCGGCAACAATTCATCGAGATTTCCAAAGGATGGATTTCCACATTATGTGAACAAGGAGATAACATTTGTCAGACCAAATGATATAATGAGGTATGCTTGAGGAAAACATACGCAATTAACATTGATTGAAAGGTGCACCCGAAATATGGGCTTAGGTAGTTTGATCAATGTTAGAATGGTGATTGGATAGCCAATGGTCTAAGAATGAAATATCGACCATTAACTTCAAAGCAATAGGGTTGCTAGAAGTACTGAATCCAAGCAGCACCGTTCACTTGTTGATATCCATGTTAGAATCAACACGGGGACCAAGGAATGAACAGAGATGGTGAGAAGTATTACTTGTGTCAAGAATTCATAAGAGGTGGTGAAATTCTCGCTACAATCTTGACATAAAAGACGGTAATACTCCAAGGTAGAACATAACATAAGCTGGATAGCAAGGAGCTCCTTTACATGAACAAGTTTGTGTTGGAGGGAAGGAAATAAGGTTGTCAATGATAACAGAAATCATCGAGGGCAAGGATGGTATTTCTCATCATGAAGTCATCATGCTAGGAGAGCTCAGAATGTTGATGATGATCACGACACATTAGTCGAGATGTTTCATGAAGATGTAATCAATCAATGACGGTATCAAGCAAAAGGAATGGTGAAGTTAAAGGTTATGGGAACCACGGGTACGACACAAACTCAAAATCAAGCTTGCTATTCAGGTCGAAATGATATGACGAGGAAAAATCAGCGTAAGCTTAGCTCATCGTCGAAAGTTGTGCTCCAGGAGTAAGGAATAGGTAGCACAAATAAAATTGACACGATAATGATATAGCCGATCAAGCCAGGAATAACATGGTCGAGTACAAACTCGTTAGTAAAGGGGATTACTAAGAGTTGTTTAATCGTGATGCGGACCCGATTTACTTATTGGTGTCCTCGAGTGACTAACAACTCGGAACCCGGGAAGAATTGGAATCGATGAGGAATAATACTTGATGAAGGCTCATAATAAGCAACATGGTTCGGTGATATTATCGAGATACCAGAGGGTAATACTCGGAGGTAGAGCAAAATAGAGAGTTGACAAGTGTATTTATCTATAGAAGACGAGTACTTTAACTTGTCCGAGAAAAGGAATCAAGTAATATCAATATGGCCGAAACCATAGCTGCAAGGGATCCAATTTAATGACACCGAAAGAATTATCCAACTGATTAAATGTTTTGCACGAAGCTTCCACGACAAGTTACACATCGGTTCCATGGGCATGAACACAACGGTTCAGGGTCGACTCCCACTACTTCAATGCCTAACCTATCATTTGCTTCTCGTCTTCGAAGAAGTTGTAGAGCAGAAAATTATCTGGTAAAACACTAGAATGGTATGACTTGTGTAAACTTTCGGGTGCATATGATTTTAGGGAAGGTATAGGCTCAACCCATCAGGGCATCTTAGAAACATATACCACGAACTTTAGGAGTAACTAACACAAGCTTGAAAACAGAGCATGGTTGACAAACGCAGGGGATACAATTTACCAAAGGCATTGTGTATCAGGGGAAGAACTCATGGTTTTGAGAATACGCAGGAACGGTCGGATAATAATCCACCAAAGGATATGGCGGACCGCAAAGAATCTGATGTGAGTATATATGTTCAACCAGAAGAATAAATAATGCAAAGGCATCGGATTATAGAAAAATCTGGATAATTCGAGAGCTTAAATACAAGGAATTGTGATTTCCAAATTGGGGGATCAGAAGCAGATGCTCTGATCAAAAGATAAGTAAGTTGAATAGACTTAGTGGCACAAACGGTGGCAATTTGATTGGTCGACAACCAGCTCATGTTCAAAATGATGTCCGAGCCGGAAGGATAATTTTCAGGGAATAACTGATGATTGTGTGCATACACACACATGTTGAATCAACATGATCAGAATGTCGATCACAAAGTATTTTAATGAATTTTGCTAGACATATAGAAGTAACCATTATGCAAGCAAGTAAAGAAAATCAAGAGCAATAGGTTACTGAGGATTTCGGAAGATCGAATGGCATTTCAAAGAATTTTATGAAACACCTGAACAACTAGGGATGAACGAATCCCCAGTAAGTGTGAGGAATTATTCATACTTGTATTCATGAGGAAAAGCAGGTGCAAGGCAGCAGACACAAAGGATTCTCGAAATATCCGAAGTATTTTAGGGTATCTTGTAATAACAAGAACAATTGGAAATGAAGTTATGAACGACAAGTGTATGTAGCTTTCCATAGGGATTTATCGGTGGTATGGAATTGCAACGCCGAAGGGCACAAGGGTCTCGGGGAAACATCGGAGAGTATCTTCAAAATTTTCTGGTGCAGCAGGTGATCATCTGGACTGAAGGGGCTCTCCGGGAGAAATATTCTCGAGAACCAAAAGTTAGATTTTAGAAAAATCATTTAACCCGAATAGAAGAGAGATCAGAATCCCAGAGTAAAGACGAGGAACAAAAGATCCTAATACCACCCAAACGGCGACGTGGGCCCATAATACACACAGCCATGTTATTAAAAGTTTTGTAATGTCTAGACATGACTTCGGCCAAGGAGTGTGGAAGGGAGATTCCTACAGGCAGTCGGCTCTGATACCAACTTGTGACACCCCCGATTCAATCATACACTAATCATATACGCAAACGTGTACGATCAAGATCAGGGACTCACGGGAAGATATCACAACACAACTCTAAAATAAAGTAAGTCATACAAGCATCATAATACAAGCCAGGGGCCTCAAGGGCTCGAATACAAGTGCTCGATCATAGACGAGTCAGCGGAAGCAACAATATCTGAGTACAGACATAAGTTAAACAAGTTGCCATAAGATGGCTAGCACAAACTGGGATATAGAATGAAAGAGGCGCAGGCCTCCTGCCTGGGATCCTCCTAAACTACTCCTGGTCATCGGCGACGGCCTGCACGTAGTAGTAGGCACCCACAGTGTAGTAGGAGTCGTCGAAGGTGGCGTCTGACTCCTGGGCTCCAGCATCTGGTTGCGACAACCGAGAAAATGGAAAGGGGGAAAAGCGGGGGAAAAGCAACCATGAGTACTCATTCAAAGTACTTGCAAGCAAGGACCTACACTACATATGCATGGGTATCAGCGTAAAGGGGCAATATCGGTGGACTGAACTGCAGAATGCCAGAATAAGAGGGGGATAGCTAGTCCTGTCGAAGACTACGCTTCTGGCAGCCTCCATCTTGCAGCATGTAGAAGAGAGTACATGGTAAGTTCACCAAGTATCATCGCATAGCATAATCCTACCTGGCGATCCTCTCCTCGTCGCCCAGTGAGAGAGCGATCACCGGGTTGTATCTAGCACTTGAAAGGGTGTTTTTTATTAAGTATCCGGTTCTAGTTGTCATAAGGTCGAAGTACAACTCCGGGTCGCCTGTTACCGTGGACACGGCTATTCGAATAGATCAACTTCCCTGCAGGGGTGCACCACATTACCCGACACGCTCGATCCCTCTGGCCGGGCACACTTTCCTGGGTCATGTCCGGCCTCGGGAGATCAACACGTCGCAGCCCTACCTAGGCTCAACAGAGAGGTCAGCACGCCGGTCTAAATCCTAAGCGCGCAGGGGTCTGGGCCCATCGCCCATTGCACAACTGCATGTTGCGTACGCGGCCGGAAGCAGACCTATCCCCCTTAATACAAGCGCGGGCTTACGGTCCAATCCGGCGCGCGCCGCTCAGTCGCTGACGTCAAAAAGAGCTTCGGCTGATACCACGATGTCGGTTGCCCATATCTTGTCCCACGTGGCGGTTAGTGCGTATAAGGTCAATGACCCAACTCAGATCAAATACCAAGATCTTGTTAAGCGTGTTATTATGAAGTAACCGCGGACGCCGACCAGGGCCAGGCCCACCTCTCACCTAGGTGGTCTCAACCTGCCATGTCGCTCCGCCACAAAGTAATAGTAGGGGGCCGTCGGGAACCCAGGCCCACCTCTACCGGGATGGAGCCACCTGTCCTTTTAGCCCCCACATCGGAATCACTTGCGGGTACTCTACGAGCCGACCCGACTTTAGTCACCACATGTATCATATAATATGTATGTAAGTATATACCCGTGATCATCTCCCGAGTGATCACGGCCCGGTAGTATAGCATGGTAGACGGACAAGAATGTAGGGCCACTGATGGAATACTAGCATCCTATACTAAGCATTTATGATTGCAGGTAAGGGTAACAACTGTAGCAACAATGACAGGCTATGCAGCAGAATAGGATTAACCGAAAGCAATAACATGCTACACTACTCTAATGCAAGCAGTAGAGAGAAGGAATAGGCAATATCTGGTGATCAAGGGGGGCTTGCCTGGTTGCTCTGGCAAGAAGGAGGGGTCGTCAACACGGTAGTCGTACTGGGTAGCAGCGGCGTCGGTCTCGTAGTCTACCAGAGAGAAGAGGGGGAAGAAACAATGAATACAATGCAAACAGATGCATATCGATGCATGACATGACAAGTAACGGTGCCAAGCGTGCCCTAACGCAGTAGGAGGTGATATCGGTGAAGGGGTGAAACATCCGGGAAAGTATCCCCGGTGTTCTGCGTTTTCGGACAGATGAAACGGAGGGGGAAAGTTGCGTGTTTGCTATGCTAGGGATGTGTGGCAGACGAACGGGCTGTGTATTCGGGTTCGTCTTGTCGTTCTGAGCAACTTTCATGTACAAAGTATTTTCATCCGAGCTACGGATTATTTTATATTAATTTTAAAAGTTTTATTTCATTTTTAGAATTAACAAAATTAATTAAATTAGAAAATGCAATTATTGTGCCAGCGTGACATCAGCATGATGTCAGCAGGTCCACAGATTGACCTGGTCAACCCTGACATGTGGGGCCCGGTCATCATTGACTCTGTTTAACTAACAGACTATTAGTGTTAACATAACAGTTTTAATTACGTTAATTAATTCACTAATTTAATTATTGTTATTTATTATTATTGTTTTTCATTTTCATTTTAATCAAAAGGGGCGTGGGCCCCCCTGGCAGTGGCACATCGGGGCCTAGCGGGGCGGACGTTAGCGGACAGTGGCGTGGGCGCCGGAACGGGCACGAGCCCGAGAGGGCGCTGGGCACGCATGACGCACATCGGCGCCGGCGGCCCGAGCCACTGGCAGGGCGCGGCAAAGAGGCAGCCAGCGAGGGGGGTTCGGGAGGAGCGCCGGGCGGGTGCACGCAACCAAGGATGGCTGGGGCGCGAGCGGGCGTGGCGGTCGGCCGTGGCGGACGGAGATGGGGCGCGGGCGCGGGTGCGCCGGCACGAGGGCGCCAGAAGTGCGGCGAGCGCGACGAGCGCAGAAGCAACAGCGGGTTGCGGCAAGCTACAGGGGGAACGGCGTCGCGGGGCTGTGGCAGTGGTGGCTGGGCACGACGGCGGCGGTAGGGAGCAGCGGCAGGGGTCGGCGGTGAGCGGGCGGATGGGGTCGGGACTCGCCGTCCGGCGATGGATTGGCACGCTGAAGGGGACGTTCAAGCGCTGGCGCTCGTGCGCATCCAACAGGACAAGCGGCAGCAATGGGGGGTGGCCGGAGCACGGGGGAGCAGAGCTCCGGTACGGCCGCGGGAGGGTGAGAGCGGGACGAGCGCAGTGCGGTGGAGGCGGTCGCGGTCGGGGCGGAGTGCGGCGGCCGCAGCGTCGACGATGCAGCAGCGGTGCGGGGAAGAGAAGGATGGGGGCCTCACGGGGGTTCGTAGGGGACTGGGCAGTGGGGCGTGGGGAGGACGACGGGGACGGTTCGACGTAGGGGAGGAGGCGGCGATGGTGTCCGGCGAGGTGGCGATCCGGGCTGCGGCGGCATCGAGCGCCAAGGCGAGCCCCCGATCTCGATCCAGATCGGGAGGAAGAGAGCGGGGTGGAGTGGGGGGTTGTGGGGTGTCGGTCGAGTTAGGGTTGGGCACCGCAGGCCATATAGGCCAGGGGCGCGGGTGGGTCGGCTAGGCTAAAGCCTTGTTGGGCTAGGGGTTTACCTTTTTTTACTTTTCTGTTTTGTCTGCTCTTTTTATTTATTTTCTTTTTATTGTTTACTTTATTTTCTATTTACTATAGTTTTACAAAATATATAATTAGTTTCTAAAATAGTGTTACTACATATTCTAATGCCACAAAAACTTGGGCAACTAGATAAAGTAGTTTAACATTTTATTAATTGGAAAGACATTTAATTAATTGTTTTCCTACAGTTTTGTTTACTTTAGGACAATCAAACACTTTCAAAGAGGTTGGTTTCTCCACTAATATTACTTATGAATTATTTGTCACATCCAAAACATTTTAGTTTTGTCATCTGAAAACTTTACGGTTTGACATGATTTTGAATTTAAATTCGAGCAGGATTTGAATCACCATGAGATTAACATCAGTAATCGTGGTGACGTGGCATCATTAGGAGACGGTTACTGTAGCTTGATTATCCGGGCGTCACAGGAGTAATAGTAGTAGATGCAGGCAGGAGTCGGTCTACTAATCTTGGACGCGATGCCTATATAATGATCATTGCCTAGATATCGTCATAACTATATTAAGTTCTATCAATTGCCCAACAGTAATTTTTTTACCCACCGTTTGCTATTTTTCTCGAGAGAAGCCACTAGTGAAACCTACGGCCCCCGAGTCTTATTTCTCATATATTTGCCTTTGCGATCTACTTTTTCCTTGCATTTATTTTCAGATCTATTAGACCAAAAATCCAAAAATACTTTGCTGCACTTTATTTTATTTGTGATCTATTATTTCAATCTATTACAACTTTATCCCGTCCACGCACCGTTTCTGGCGCCGTACCCCGAAAGGGATTGACAACCCCTTTAACACGTCGGGTTGCGAAGTGTTGTTATTTGTGTGCAGGGGTTGTTTACGTTGTGTTGCTTGGTTCTCCTACTAGTTCGATAACCTTGGTTTCATTTCTGAGGGAAATACCTACCGCCACTATGCTGCATCATCCCTTCCTCTTTGGGAAATACCGACGTAGCTTCAAACAACATCAAAAGGAATTTCTGGCGCCGTTGCCGGGGAGGATCTTCAACATATACCAGGTTCCTAATCACAAATCTCATCTCCTTGCAATTTACATTATTCGCCATTTGTCTCTCGCTTTCCTCTCCCCCACTTCACAAAATTTGCCGTTTTATTCGCCTCTCTTTTTCCGTTCGCCGTCTTCTTGTTAGATCTATCCTTTGCTTGCAATCATGATTGATTTCGGTATGGCACCAACAGATGATGGCCTAACTCCTAAGATTGGATGTACGGGCAATCTAGATGCTAAAACTTTTATCTTGGGGGAGGGGGACGTTATGGGAAAAGAACGTATCCAAGAATTTTTCAATTGTGTTGGGAATCTAAGTCGTGATGATGCTCCTATACTTAAAACTATTAGATCTTATGTGGATGCTATTTCAGCACTAATTCTGAAACTTGAGAGTAAATTTATTCGTACTCAACCTACTTTGCAAAGATTATTTTTTGAGCTTCCCGAAATAAAGAACCCTAGGGCTAAAAAGTTGGCCACTCTCCTTCTCATGAATGAGTTTGACTACATAATTCGGGAAGCTAGGGAAATCTTTGATTTTTATGGTATGAATCGTGAAAAACCTATGATAGATGAAATTCTTTACAATAGTGACTATGCTTTGAGACATTTGCTTGGGGACAATAAAATCTTTGATGAGAATCTTAAAAAGGAAGTCCCAGTTTTAGATATAATCCAACAAGTTTTCAATAATGTTAATCAACATTACTCTTGGATTGTTGCGGGAAATCAAAAGGGGTATGATGAAAACCAACTTAGGATTGATAAGGCTTGTATGGAAAACATATTTTATGTTGTGTTTACAAAGCCTCATGATAAAAATACCTCTAAGAAAGTTAAGAAGAAAGATGACAAAACTTAGATCCTTGCTTTATGCCTAGCTAAGGGTGTAAAACTATAGCGCTTGTTGGGAGGCAACCCAATGAATAAATTATATTTTTGCTTTTTGCTTTCTGTTCTTGAGTATTTACACAATTATGCTACTGTTATGATTGTGTTTTTTGTGTTTTAATTAGTGTTTGTGCCAAGTAGAACCAATAGGATCTTCTTGGGTGATAGTCGTTTGATCTTGCTGAAAAAGATAGAAACTTTGTGCTCACGAAAATAATTGTTAAAAATCACCAGAACGTGATAAAATGCCAATTCTTTTTGAAGAATATAAATTTAAAAATTACCCAGGTCGTCCTAGTTTTTCAGAATTTATGGAGTTCCAGAAGTATTCGAACAAATCAGATTTCTACAGACTGTTCTGTTTTGACAGATTCTGTTTTCTTTGTGTTGTGTGCTTATTTTGATGGCTCTATGGTTTTCTTTGATGAGTTTTCGCCATAGAAAAGTTGGAATACATTAGATATAATACAAAAACAAAATAAGAATTGGTTTGATACATCACTTATAGTAGTGATTTATTTTTCTCACACTAACGGATCTCACGAAGGTTTTGCTGAGTTTTGTGTCATTGAAGTTTTCAAGTTTTGGGTTATCTTATGATGGATGAAGGAAGGATGGAAGACCCTAAGCTTGGGGATGCCCCGGCATCCCAAGCTATTATCCAAAAATGAGCAACCAACTAAGCTTGGGGATGCCCCCGAGTGGCATCCCCGCTTTCTTCCAACAACTATCGGTATTTTACTTGAAACTATATTTTTATTCATCACATGATATGTGTTTTGCTTGGAGCGTCTTGTATGATATGAGTCTTTGCTTGTTTTATTTTGTGTTTTAAGTCATCAATCCTTTCTGGACACACCAATTTGTGAGAGCCAAATTTATGTCATGACTTGTTAGAATTGCTTTCTATGCTTCACTTAAATTTTTATGAGCAATGGACTTGCTCTAGTGCTTCACTTATATCTTTTTTAGCACGGTGTGCTTAGTATTTTTTGAAGAAATGCTCTCTTGCTTCACTTAGATTTATTTGAGAGTTAGTAAAATTTTCAAGAAATTCTCTCTTGCTTCACTTAAATTATTTTGAGAGAAAGAAAAAAATTATGCTCATGATCTTCACTTATATTTGTTTGAGCTTATGAAAAGAAACACATGAAAATTAGTATCAAAGTGATAGATATCCAAGAAGGATATAATAAAAACTTTCATGAAGATCATTGGACAAAATAAACTTGATTCTTAGTAATAGTTTTGAGATATGATGATGTGATATGTGAGTTATGTTGATGAGTAATTATGCTTTAGTAAGAATATTGGTGTTAAGGTTTTTGATTCCCTATGCAAGTACGAAAGTCAATAGTCATGCAATGAAAATTATATCCTACTTGTGGTGCATTATTTGGTGTTATTTATGCTTAATGCTTGCTTATGAGATTATCCGTTTCTCGGTTGGTCGCTTCTCAATCGTTTGCTAGCCTTCACTTTGCACCAAGTATGACCTCTACTTGTGCATCCAAAAACCTTTAAACCAGTTTTGCCACATGAGTCCACTATATCTACCTATATGCGGTATTCTTTTGCCGTTCTAAACAAATTTGCATGTGCCATCTCTAATTTTCAAAATAAACTTCTCTTTTGTGTGTTTGTTTCGCTCGCGGAGCTAATATTTTCCATGCTGGATGTGTTATTCTCACGATGAGTGTTTATTCACTTGTCATTGCACGAGAGTAAGGCAAAGGTCTTAGGGATGCCCAGTCCCGAAATGCAAAAATGAATTTACTTTATGTTGTCAAATAATAAATTTCTTGGAAAGTCTTGGTATGGAGGGCACCCGTGGATACGGTTAGCCATGGAAAGTGAAAGTATGGTGGAAAAAAGAATAAACTTTTTTCTGTTTGGGAACCGCCCGGGGCATATCTAACATGGAAAGTGTTGGGAACTCTAAGTCGTTTTTGTTGGTGGGATGGATGCACCTCCCAAAATGTTTTTATCTCTAATTTTTTCGCTTTGAGCTCTGGCACCTCTACAAATCCCTACTTCCCTCTGCGAAGGGCCTTTCTTTTACTTTATGCAATTTTTATTTTGAATTTGAGTCTCCATCTTCTCTCATAAAAAGCACCAACTAGGAGGCAATATGATCGTACTTAAGTATTGGGTGTAGCTAATATTCGAGTGTGTTTCATGAATGGATCAATGGTTGAGCATGATGGGCTAGGGTTAACTTATTTTAGCATTGATATTTTGAAAGACATGGTTGCTTGTTGATATGCTTGAGTATCTAAATTATTATGTCAAAACTAGACTATTACTTTGAATCACATAAAAGTCCAAATGTCCATGCTATAAAGAAAAGAATATGATATGACATGATAGGCAGCATTACACATCAAAAATTCTGCTTTTATCACTTACCTACTCGAGGACGAGTAGGAGTTAAGCTTGGGGATGCTGATACATCTCCAACATATCTATAATTTTTTATTGTTCCATGCTGTTATATTATCAATCATGGATGTTTTATAATCATTTTATAGTCATTTCATATCATTTTTTGGTACTAACCTATTGACATAGTGCCAAGTGCTAGTTGCTGTTTTTTCCATGTTTTTTACATCGCAGGAAATCAATATCAGACGGAGTCCAAATGCCACGAAACTTCACGGAGATTTTTTCTGGACCAGAAGGAAGATATTGGGCCCTGGTTGCACCTGGGGGAGTCCCGAGGAGGGGACAACCCACCAGGGCACGCCAGGAGGCCCAGGCGCACCCTAGTGGGTTGTGCCCACCTCGGGTGCCCCCCTGGACCGCCTCTTTGCTCTATAAATACCACAATATTCCAGAAACCCTAGAAGTGTCGACGAAATATTCATCCAGCCGCCGCAGAGTCCAAAACCACCAGATCCAATCTAGACACCATCTCAGATGGGGTTCACCACCTCCATTGGTGCCTCTCCGATGATGCGTGAGTAGTTCTTTGTAGACCTTCGGGTCCGTAGTTAGTAGCTAGATGGCTTTCTCTCTCTCGCTGAATTCTCAATACAATGGTCTCTTGGAGATCCATATGATGTAACTATTTTGCGGTGTGTTTGTTGGGATCTGATGAACTTCGAGTTTATGATCAGTCATATCTTTTTATATCCATGAAAGTTATTTGAGTTTCTTTGATCTCTTATATGCATGATTATAGCCTCGTATTTCTTCTTCGATATTTGGGTTTTGTTTGGCCAACTCGATCTATTTATCTTGCAATGGGAAGAGGTGTCCGGTAGTGGGTTCGATCTTACGGTGCTTGATCCCAGTGACAGAAAGGGAACCGACACGTATGTATCGTTGCTACTAAGGATAAAACGATGGGGTCTATCTCTACATAGATAGATCATCTCTACATCATGTCATCATTCTTATTGCATTACTCCGTTTTTTCATGAACTTAATACACTAGATGCATGCTGGATAACGGTCGATGTGTGGAGTAATAGTAGTAGATGTAGGCAGGAGTCGGTCTACTAATCTTGGACGTGATGCCTATATAATGATCATTGCCTGGATATCGTCATAATTATTTGAAGTTCTATCAATTCCCCAACAGTAATTTGTTTATCCACCGTTTGCTATTTTTCTCGAGAGAAGCCACTAGTGAAACCTACGGCCCCTGGGTCTTATTTCTCATATATTTGCCTTTGCGATCTACTTTTTCCTTGCATTTATTTTCAGATGTATTAAACCAAAAATCTAAAAATACTTTACTACACTTTATTTTATTTGCGATCTATTATTTCAATCTATTACAACTTTATCCCGTCCACGCACCGTTTCTGGCGCCGTACCCGAAAGGGATTGAGAACCCCGTTAACACGTCGGGTTGCGAGGTGTTGTTATTTGTGTGCAGAGGTTGTTTACGTTGTGTTGCTTGGTTCTCCTACTGGTTCGATAACCTTGGTTTCATTTCTGAGGGAAATACCTACCGCCGCTGTGCTGCATGATTCCTTCCTCTTTGGGGAAATACCGACGTAGCTTCAAGCGACATCAGACGACCGGGAGGATTCCTCCTTCGCGACGACGATCGAGCGCCACCGGTAGCCCCACTTGTGGGGAGGGCAACTCCTCCTTCATGGGACGCCCAATTTTGATGACGAGATTGTGCGGTCGGAACGGCAGCGCCGGACTGTGGTCAATCAATGACCGGCACAACACGATCTCCATCTTTACATAGACTCGTTGTCTGCCACGGCCGCGACAACAAGAAGGGGCGAGTTATGCTCCTCACCATCCGAGCAAATTGGCTTCACCTTGATGGCGGACGGAGTCGTGGATGATGGTGGCCCCAAAAAACTGTGGGCGGCGGTGCCAACTGGAACCGAAGCCCCCCCCCCTCCCCCGCGAATCCGGAGTCAAGCGCCCACTTCACTACGTCAGACCTTTGGTCTAGCTGCCGGTGGTGAAGGTGTGGTGGTGTGAGCGGCTTTGAGGGAGAAGTGACAGGATAGGGTTTGCGTCGCAGGCCGGCCAACTTTAAATAGATGGGGCAAGCAGACCAGCGAAGCTTCAACAGGGCAACTGGTGTAGGCTTTTCCG
>NC_057796.1:138699563-138702320 GCF_018294505.1 Triticum aestivum | reverse complement strand
TGCACCCGCGTGTGAATGCAGGTGGCCTATTAGAGCCCAGTTCTTTTGGGCGATTCTCCAAGAATCTTGAGAATCGACCCTCCACCCAGCTTCTCTCAGAATCTTGTATCCATTTTTTTTACAATCCTAGCTGTTCATATCCTTAACTAGTTAGGATTGTAAAAATATATGGGTTCAAGATTTTGAGAGAAGCTGGGTGGAGAGTCGATATTATGGGAGAAAAAGAACTGGGCCTGCGTCGGAGTGAATGCATGGCACGAAGGACTCTACATGGGAAACATCTCCCATCCTTTCTTTGACTCTTTTTGTTTCTTTATATGGGAAATTATTTCAAATGACAAATGAATAGGTGTGGAAGTTATAATTATAAATAAACCAGGATCGAATCTATGAAAGCATTGGTTTATACGTTCCTTTTAGTTTCGACTTTAGGGATAATTTTTTTCGTTAGCGGACGCGTGAAAGAGGTTTTTGGGGTGGGATCAAGCTAAAGTCCGACATGGCGGACGTCCGGACTCAACTTCCCTCAATTTGTGGCGATATGTGACCGGGCTGTAGGATTTCCGTTGATGATGCCCTAAGCTGGTCATTTTAATGATCCATCGTTGATGATGCCCTAAGCTGGTAATTTGAGTACAACAAAAGGTATATAGATTCAACATCGTCCCCAACAACTTCCAGACCCGATTTTCACAACCATTACAATATAGTTATTGATTCTGCATGAGTTTCAAACAGAAAAACAAAGAGTTTCAAACAGAAAAACAAAGAGTTTCAAACGAGTTCTAATTCATTGCAAACAACCCCAGACCAAATTTCTTAGTACACCCATCATCATTAGTAGTACTACTACTACTAGAAGATTAGATTTACATAATTAATCACTTCACCCGCATCATCATTAGTATTCGCATTACGGGGAGCCTAAGCCTTTCACTTTGAGATTAATTAAAATTAAATTAAGCACCATGGAGGAACAAAACCCTCAACGAGGCATGCAGATGCAGCATTGTTTGCTCATGGCCGGCCCTTACCGACCTAGCTCCTCCCTCCGCCGCCCATCATCTTCTTGAATTCCTCGAAGTTGACGCTGCCGTCGCCGTCGGCGTCGACGGATCGAATCATGCGCGAGCAGTCAGCAACGGAGCACTTCTCCCCGAGCTGGCGGAGCACGCGGTGAAGCTCCCGCGCGGAGATGAGCCCGTTGCGGTCGGCGTCGTACATCCGGAAGGCCTCCTTGAGCTCCGCCTCCGTGGCGGCCTCCTGCTCCTTGGCGTCTGCGGCCGCGCCGCCCTTGCAGGGCCCGCAGTGGAAGGCGGCGAACTCGTGGAGGTCGACGAAGCCGTCCCTGTCGGCGTCCATCTCCTCCATCATGCTCTGCACCTCCCCTGGCCCCGGGGGCGCGCCCAGCGCGAGCAGCACGGACGCCAGCTCGTCCGCCGAGATCTTGCCGTCGCCGTTGGCGTCGTAGCGCCGGAACACCTGCTCCAGCTCCGCCATCGGCATGCCCAGCCCGGCGCAGATCTCCGCCTTCGCCGAGCCCACGCCGTTCGCCATGTGATGTGGGGTTCTCTCTCGCTCGCCTCAATTCCTTCCCTGACACGGTTGGTTGCTGTGCGCAATTCTTCGCCCCCCGAACGGTCCTGCCTTTTTATCCACGTAACGTGCGGCAGAACTACGCGTAGGTGGATTCTTGGCCGAAATATCACGTAATCTCACAGACGCGTGGGCCTCCCACCCACGGTCTGCGCATACCGGCCCACATGTAAACTCGGTGTAACAACGACGGGTGCCGGAAAAGCGGTGCAGCGCGTAGGTACGACTGCGACGCCCTCGTGAGGGAGTCGTCTGGAGAAAGGAAGCAAAAAATCGCAGCCCGTACAGCGGAGGCGGGCGCTGAGGCGTTTGCTAGCGGCTGGCTTGCGGGGCCAGGTGGCTTGCTGGCGGTGGGACCAGAGCGTCGGGGAGTGAGTGAGGGCCCCGAAAGGAAGAAATGCGCTGTCGAGTTGTGCAAACACTGAGGGGAAATAGGAGTACGAAAGGTGTCCGCCGACCGTATCGTGTTCGGAAGGTTGCGTTGATTGGTGGGCGTTGCCAATCAGAGGGAGAGTGATTGATGATGGCTTCACGCGGCCTGGCACCGCGTAGGGATTTCCTCGCTGCAGTGGAACAGCAAACGCCGAGGATGGTTCCACTCTGCTCAGGACAGATAGACGAGTATGAATGGGGTCGCCATAATTTTCCTACAGGTTCAGCAAAGTGAGGATGGTGGCGTTCCAGGTATCAAATAACCTCGCCAAAAAAGAAAATTGTTAGAAAGTTACTACTACTAGTAGACTGCCCGTGCGTTGCCACGTGCTTTTGAAAATTTGTATTGGTTGCATGTTAAATTTTACATAGATAGAATGATAGGCAATGATATTTTTTTTTGGAATAATACGCTTGCAATGTACTTTGATAAAAAATGTAATTCGACTCTATACACCTGATGCACAAAATAAAGGTGGTACACAAACATTGAACTCTTTATTCTGCACTGCATTACAAATGATAATAACACTTGAATGCCTTTTTTTAATTCTTAAAATCATTTTTCTCATGAAAGCATTTGCATTGTTATTATCCATTAATTAAACACAACACATGAAGGATTTCTTTCCTTTTATACAAATGTTTCAAGATGTTACAACCAGAAACTTCTTGCAATATGCAATTGGCTGGCAAACTATTACATAATATGGATTTAGGCGTTTGACG
>NC_057796.1:138689184-138699246 GCF_018294505.1 Triticum aestivum | reverse complement strand
ATATTATAAAGTAGCCATCCGATACAACCAGCTCACTGGGGCCTGCAGCACAAACAAGCCCAAAATAAAAACGAGAGAAAAAGAAAGAGAAACAAATCCCGTCAACAAAGATGAACGGTAACCGCTGCACCCTCCGGTGAAGTACCACCGCACTCCTAGCACCTGAAGCGTTGCGTGCCGAGCAACACCTTCAAGCAAGAATGCGACGACGACGCCACTGCTGGGTTTCCCTCAGTACGCAGAGGACAGTGGGGAAGGCGTATACCCGACGCCCTTTAGGAAGGTCCGGCGGCGCCTGCAGGCCGAGCCCTAGGGATTTCACCGACCCAAACAACCACCACCACCTCGGACGATCTGAAGTGCACCAACCAACCTGCCGCCCACCAGCCTTTGCCACCACGGTCACTGAACCAACTTCCTCGTCTCCTGAGGCCACCGAGACGAGACCTGGAGGAGGGAAGAGGATCCAAGGGGCTCGGGGGCATCCGCAACTCAGCCGACGAGAGGGGACAACCTTCGCCGCTGCCACGAAGCCGACCGGACATGACGGCAGGGGCCTAGCAAGGCCCTAGTGGCCCGGCCGAGCCCAAATGGGTCTGGGCAACCCCTGCTGCCACACTGCAGCACATCGGCCGACAAAAGCCGCCACCACCCGCACCCCTCGATGCCTCGCCACCACCACCAGGGAGCCACACCGCCGCGCATCGAATCGTCGACCCGCCCCAACCCAGATGGGGCCCAAAAGGGCCCAGACCTGGGCGGAGTGGACGCCGCTAGCCAGCCGCACCACCACGCGCCCCCAGCCAACCGGCGCGCCGCCGCATCAGGGGCACCCACGGCCCGTAAAGCGCGAGCGGGGAAAGAACGGACCGCCTCCGCCCGAGGAGCACCACCGCCATCAGGGGGCCCCCGCGCCCCCCAATGTGCGCGCGGGAAAAGAACGGCCCGCCTCCGCCAGCATCGCGTGGGAATGGCCCGGCGGACCACGCCGGTGGCGGCAGGGGGAAAGTGTCGGATCTCGGGTTCCGGCAAAACCCTTAAGGTTCGAACTCTGGGGTGCGCGCGAAGATCTCTCCCTCACAGGTCACGCCCTCACACACTTCAGGATCTCTAGGCTAGCTCGACGAACTCGCAACACAAGGGACACAGGATGTATACTGGTTCGGGCCACCGTTGTGGTGTAATACCCTACTCCAGTGTGGTGGTGGTGGATTGCCTCTGGGGCTAGGGATGAACACTACAAGGGGAAGAACAGCCTCCTGAGGAGAGGTGTTCTTGTGTGTGGTGAACTTGAGGGTGTGAGGATCCGAACTCGTTGCCTCCTACTATGGTGGCTAGTCCTATTTATAGATGCCCTGGTCCTCTTCCCAAATATTGAGCGGGAAGGGATGCCACAACGGCCAATTTGAAAGGGGACAGCTAGTACAGCCTATCCTGACAAAAGTAGTCTTCGCGTGCCAAAGGCTCTGGTGGTGACGCCGTCTTGGGCTCCACGGTGACCTCTGTCCTGTCGTCCTGCTGGTCTTGGTCTCGTTGCACCGATGCGGAAACCTTTGCCTGACGCCTCGGAACTCCTTGCCTGCGCTTGCCTCCTTAGCACCAAAGAGGAAACAAGGACACTGCGCGCTGGCGCCCGCCTAGTCTCGATCGTCATGGCTCACGTCACGAGAACCTCGCGAGGTTTGCCTTGCCTTGATCTCTCCGCCCCTCGTGAGCCGGCCCGATGAGGCTGCTCCCGAGGAGGTCTTGTGTCGTCCTCCTCGCGAGGCTTGGCCCCTCGCGAGGGTCTTGAGTGCTCGTTGGTGAAGATGGGCCGTACGGGCCTGCTCGCAGAGCCACGCCGTGGGCCGCAGGCAGGCAAGTCTGGGGACCCCCGTTCCCAGAACGCCGACAGTAGCCCCCGGGCCCAAGGCGCGCTCGGACTTGGCTTCGAGGCGAAGCCAAAGGGTAAGTGCGGAGTACCGCGGCCCCCAACGGCATGCGGCCTTGGTCGACGTGTGGCGGTTGATTGGACGTGGGCGTCTCCGCTTCCCCACGCTGCCTCGGCAACTGCCCGACTTGACAAGAGGCTGGTGCAGACAGCGCGTGCCTTCATTGCTCCCTTTCGCCTTGCTCCAGATCCCCTTCCTTGCTCCTTGCTTCCAAAATCTCCAGATCTGCTCCCATCCTCTTTCGCATCAGCAACCAATGGTGCCCCGGAAGGTCAAGCCTGCCTCGTCACCGGCCTGGTACGAGCCAGCTCTCGACGCACCCAACGTTTTGGAGAAGAGCCTCGCCACCACCCGTCTGCTGACAGCGGGGGAAAACAATGAAAGGGGGAAGGCTGAGCTCCGGGCCGGCTCCGCCATGCCGGAGCCCGAGGGAAGCACCTTCTTCCCCTTCTTCACGAGCAGCATCGCCGCAGGGCTGGTTCCCCCCTTATCTGACTTCTTCTACGAGGTCCTCGGCCACTACGGGCTGCAGGCGCTGCATCTTCATCCCAACTCTATCCTTCTTGTGTCGATCTTCGCCTATTACTGCAAGGCGTACCTCGGCGTGATGCTGTCCGTGGCTCTTCTGCGCCACTTCTTCTTCCTCCGCGTCAACGAGGGTCATACCTCTGGGTGTGCCAACTTCATCACGGCCGGCAAGGCCAACTCGATCTCGAAGACCGAAAAGAAGGCCGACGGCTTCTGGAGCGAGTGGGTCCTGATGGACTCCAAGTGCGTCCACCCACGCTTGACGCTGCCAACGGAGATGCCCTAGTCCGACAAGGGGTGTCTTGCGCGAAGCTCACTGGTGAGCGGGCGGCGTTGGTGTTGGAGCAGATGAAATCTGACCTGAAGCCGGGCAACGCGAAGGCGGCGAAGGTGACTGGGGCCATGCTTCTGAGGGAATTCTTGATGCTGCGCATGGCCCCGCTTCAGGCGCGTACGCGCCCCTTGTGGAGGCTTGGGGAGGAAGAGGACAAGGTTCGCCTGAGCCCGGAAGCCTTGCCTGACGGTGAGCTGGCTGCAGCTCTGCGCCTCCTGGTCGGGGACAACCAGGATTACCCGCCAAGCGTCTTCATTCCCTTGTTTCGCCGCAAGGATGGAGCGCGGGTCGTGGCCGCCAGGCCGACCTTTGACGGGCGCGGGCTGGTGCCGCCGGCACCCACCGGGGCCCCTGCGGCGTCGGCGGCGGTGGAGTTGTCTTCTGGTGAGTCCCGCAGGGAGGAAGAAGAGGAGGACTCGGAGGTGACCCCTGAAGGGATGGGGGAGACCTCCCCCTTGAGTAAGGCCGACATCCTCCGCACCCTGCCAGACGACAACGAGGCCGACGCCCGCCAGGAGAAGGGGGAGCTGCCCGTGGTCCCGACGAGGGGTAGGTCAGCGCTGGTCTCCCGAGATGTTGCCCCGGCTTTGACGCCGCCTGAGGCTGCCTCCGGCCCCTCCACTGCCCCAGCTTCTGCTCCTGGAGCCTGCTCACCCGCGCCTCAAGCCCCGAGGCTCTCGGGCTTCAAGCTCAGCAAGCGGAGGGTGGATTACGCCGCGGTGGACCAGTAAGTACTCGAGCTTCGTCTTGTTCTTGCTTATACTGCTGCTTCCTGACGTTCGTCCTTGGTTGACCAGGTTGCCGCCTGCGGCGAAGAAGAGGAAGGAGGATGCAGCGGCCACGCCTGGGACTGAACCATCTGCAGCGACCACACCCCCCTCCGCGAAGAAAGGAAGCGACAGCACTCGCACCTCTCCGGCCCGGTCGCCCTCGCGAAGCCTGGAGGGGCGTCGTCCGGAGGAGTCAGCCCCCGAGGCCCCGCTGGCTCCCGAAGTGCTGATGTCCGGCTCGGCTGCTGAGGTCCCGAAGGCTCAAGAGCCCTTGGTCTCCCAGGCCCTGGTGACGACGTCGCCTCCTCCTGCTGTGCTAGTGCTTCCAGGTCCCTCTGTTTCTCCTGATGTCTTGGAGCGCGCCCTTTTGGAGATGGCCCAGCTGCGAGAAGATCTCCAGGGCGCCGACTCCCACCTGGTAGCCGGGCGCCTGGAGCTGGTCTTCGGCTGGCTTCATTCTGACGTGTCCGTACGAGCGACACTGAGCCAAGCCGTGGCGGCCTCCGAAAAGGAGAACCAAGCCACCGCTCAAGCTGCAGCTACTCGTGAAGTGGCGCTGAAGGATGCCGAAGCCACCCAGGATCGCTGCCAGGCGCTGGAGGCCGAACTGAAGAATCTGCATGATATGCGCATGGAAGAAGCTCGTGGCCGCCAGGCAGAGGAGGAGAAGATGAGGGCCCGGGAGGACGCCATCAAGGATTGCGAAGCTGAGCTGGCGAAGGCGCAGGCCATAGAGCGCAGCCGGCTGGAGGAGCTCGAGCGGAAGGTGGAGGCGGAGAAGGCCAGTCTTGATGCCAAGGCGAAGGTCCTGTTCGAGGACCGCGCGGCCTTCGCGCTCCTCGAGAAGAGGTCCCGTGCGGCGCTGAAGGCACTCTACGAGAAGGGCTTGGAGAGGCCGCTGACCACCGACGAGGACGGCCCTGCTCAGCTGCTTCCCTACTTGGTTGTCGTGCTTGAGGAGGTTGTGAGCGGCATCGGTCCTATGGCCGAGGCAGAAGCCCGCGTTCTTTCCTCAGCTACACTGACGCGTGTCTTCAGTCACCCCCATCTTCATGATCCAGCTGCCCGCCTGGACGAGCTGCTGGAGCCTGTGGACGAGGAGCGTTGTGCGGCCGCTGCCACAGCCGTGAAGGGCCAGGTGGAGGCCCTGCTGAAGAAGTTTCGCGGCTTCGCTCTCGCGCCTTCGACCGGCGGTGCTACCACCCCTGCGGCTCCGGCTGGCGGTACAGGTGAAGGCGACGCCGCCAAGGGCGGAGCACCTCTTGTGGGCGACGGTGGTGTCCAGGGGTGACCTGCTCGCGGCAGTGTTCCTGTTTTACTCCTGCAACACGCATCATGCCTCGTGGAGGCGTTTAGACTTGTGCTTGATATTTGGGAGAACAATATGTCTTGTAATATTTTCTTTGAGATTTTGCGATTTTCTTCCTATTTGCTTTACGTTTTACGTCAGTAGAGCCCGGCCCCGCGCATACCACAACCACCGTTGGGCCGACGGAGACCAGGACAGAACCAAGGAGTGAGGGGCTGCGTGACCAATTAGGCTCCTGAGTCGCGATGCTCAGGAGTCCCCCTTGACGCGCAAACAGCTTATAGGAAGGAGACGCGAGGATATGTTTAGTGTTCTACGTCGGCAGAGCCCGGCCCCGCGCATACCTCAACCGCCGTTGGGCCGACCGGAGACCAGGACGGACCCAAGGAGTGAGGGGCTACGTGACCAGTTAGACTCCTGAGTCGCAATGCTCAGGAGTCCCCCTTGACGTGCAAACAACCTACATACCTTTGCCCTCGCCGAGGCTCGGCTCGGGAGGGGCGCGTGACGACCAGGTCCAGGGGACCTGGTTGGGTGGCGTATGCTTGGGCGTGACCCGAGCGCAGCCCCCATGCCCAGCCCCCTCGCGCGACTCTCCCGAGGGGAGGTGTTGCGGTGAGGCCGGACACTGAGCTCAGGGGCTCCCTGAGGTTGATGCGGCCGTGGGGCCGCCCTCATTTGTTTATCACCAGCGCGGAGCATAGCGCTTCCGCACTTGCACGGACATAGCCGCTCCTCGGCAGTGTTGACGGCCAGCGCGGAGCATCGTGCTTCCACTGGTACGTGGGAGGGGACTCCCTACTGCGGAGAGCCCCCGGGGCGTGTACAGCCCCGCCCTGACACGTGGCTTGCACGGCAGGGCTAGACGAGGTGTGTCTGGGCACTCGTGAGCCAGCGCGGGACTCACGAGGCCCTACCTCAAGGCGGGTTGCGCCTGGTCTTGGTTCTTGTTCGTTGTGTGGGTCCTGCGAGGTGGTCAGACAACCTGCGCTGAACGAATCTCCTGAGGTTATCGCGTGAGAAGGCCAAGCACCAATGGCCCCAAGAGGTGACGTGAACGGGGCCGGCCCGCCAGACAGAGCTCAGCCGTTGGATTTATCGACGCTGCAGGGACGGGCCCGAGCACAGACGTCGTGCCTAACCTTTCTCACGCGAAGGGTCCTGAAGAAAGACGGCCGGCGCGCGGCTCCCGCAGTGGGTGACAATCGAGCAGGTGATAGTCATAGATAGATTAAGCATGGAAAGCAAACTGGCTCAAGTAAACGCAGGGGAAATACATGCCACTGGGTCAGGCCCAAGCGGCTTGGGGATGATGCAGCCCAAGGGGCGCCCCCAACAAGGTAAGCTAAACACATAGGAATGGGATACATGTCGCAAGGACGGACCCACGCGGCCTGGGAATGATGCAGCCCGAGGGGCGCTCCCAGCTAAATAAACTTTGGAAAATGTCACCTGGTTCTGTTGATGAAGGAATGTTGGGCAGCTAAAGATGCGTGGCGAAGGGGTTGCTCCTCACGAGCCGCCGGGACCCTGAGCCTCAGGAGGCTCTGGGGGTCCAGGTGGTTCCTTGAGGACCGTCTCCATCTCCGTCAGGACGGCGTGGTGCTTGGCCTCCTGAGCCGCCAGGACGCACCGCAAGTTGCGCTGAAAGGCGGACGCCACGCTCGGCAGGCCGAATGGCATGCGAACGTAGCTGTGCGGTGGGCCCTCGCAACGGCCCGCGCGCGAAGGCCAGAATGGCTCCTGAGACGCGATCCTGTTGAGTGTCGGAACGTCAATGCAGACGCGCAGCTCGGCATCCTCACCCGGATGGGGAGCTGTGTAACACCCACGATGCGGCTATATCTCCCACGTGTCGAGGCACGACTTAGAGGCATAATCGCATTGTAGGTATTATCGCAAGAAGGGTCATCTTCACATAATCCCATGTAATGAACATGAATGGGATAAAGAGAGTTGGCTTACAATCGCCACTTCACACAATACATAAATTAATTCATACATCATCCAAAATCCACACATAGACCGACTACGGTCAAATCCAAAAGAAAAGAAGATAACCCCAAATGCTAGTTCCCCGATTGTCCCAACTGGGCTCCACTACTGATCATCAGGAAACGAAACATAGTAACGACCACGTTCCTCGTCGAACTCCCACTTGAGCTCGGTTGCGTCGCCTGCACTGGTATTGTCGGCACCTGCAACTGTTTAGGTAGAATCTGTGAGTCACGAGGACTCAGCAATCTCACACCCGCGAGATCAAGACTATTTAAGCTTATAGGAAAGGATGGGGTAATGAGGTGGAGCTGCAGCAAGCACTAAGCATATGGTGGCTAACATACGCAAATGAGAGCGAGAAGAGAAGCAACGCAATGGACGCGAAGCTAGAGGTGATCAAGAAGTGATCCTGAAACTGCTTACGTTCATACATAACCCAAACCGTGTTCACTATCCGGACTCCGCCTAAAAGAGACATCACGGCTACACACGCGGTTGATGTATTTTAATTAAGTCAAGTGTCAAGTTCTCTACAACCGGACATTAACAAATTCCCATCTGCCACATAACCGCGGGCACGGCTTTCGAAATATAATACCCTGCAGGGGTGTCCCAACTTAGCCCATTATAAGCTCTCACGGTCAACGAAGGATAAACCTTCTCCCGGGAAGACCCGATCAGTCTCGGAATCCCGGTTTACAAGACATTTCGACAATGGTAAAACAAGACCAGCAAGACCATCCGACTGTGCCGACAAATCCCGATAGGAGCTGCACATATCTCGTTCTCAGGGCACACCGGATAAGCGAAGCGTACAGGTACCAGCGTAACCCAAGTTGCCAAGGGACGGTCCCGCACGGTGCTCTAGTTCGGACCAACACTCAAAGGAGCACTGGCCCGGGGGGGTTAAAATAAAGATGACCCTCGGGCTCGCGAAAACCCAAGGGAAAAAGGCTTAGGTAGGCAAATGTAAAACCAAGGTTGGGCCTTACTGGAGGAGTTTTATTCAAAGCGAACTATCAAGGGGGTCCCATAAATCACCCAACCGCGTAAGGAACACAAAATCAAGGAACATAACACCGGTATGACGGAAACTAGGGCGGCAAGAGTGGAACAAAACACCAGGCATAAGGCCGAGCCTTCCACCCTTTACCAAATATATAGATGCATTAATTAAACAAGAGATATTGTGATATGCCAAAATATCCATGTTCCAACATGGAACCAACTTCAACTTCACCTGCAACTAGCAACGCTATAAGAAGGGCTGAGCAAAAGCGGTAACTTAGCCAAACAACGGTTTGCTAGGAAAGGATGGTTAGAGGCTTGACATGGCAATATGGGAGGCATGATATAGCAAGTGGTAGGTAGCGCAGCATAGCGATAGAGCGAACAACTAGCAAAGCAAAGATAGAAGTGATTTCGAGGGTATGGTCATCTTGCCTGCAAGGTTCTCAGAGTTGTCGAAAGCTTGATCCTCGTAAGCGTTCTCAACAAGTTCCTCATAAGCGTACTCGTCTCCCAGCTCTACCCAAAGCAAGAACACAAGCAAAGGACCAACAATCAATCACGGGAAATGCACAAGCAACATGATGCAATACATGGCATGATATGCGAGATGTGATATGCAATGCATATGCGTGCTCCGGAAGGGAAAATATGAACAAGGCATCAACTTGGCAAACCAAGTATGCCGCTGGAAAGATGAGATGATTTCGGTCGAAATCGATATAAGGATCACCGGAAACGGATGCACGGTTTGTAAATGGCAAGCAAAACAAGAATGACACAATTCTGCGATTAACAGCATGATAGCACTTAGAATACATCAAGTAACTATGCTACAGCACCCCAACATAGCAAAACAGCATATGGCAGTGATCTACAAGAGATGCTTGACAAAATATGAACACTGAGCTACGGCTAGATCACAATATAACAGGTTCAAACAAGCATGGAAAAAGTGCAAAAGATATCAGCTTCACAGACTTTGTGAAAATACTAACATGCCAGAAATAACATCAGGAAGCCAAGTTTAGAGCAAGCAAACAGCATGCTACAGGAACATATAATAGCAAATCAAGGCATGGCATGAATCTCCTAAATGCATAGAACAAAAGTCCATTACTGGTCATGAGCCAAAAAGGCACAGAAGATATGATGGCACCCATGTAAACATAGCAAGTTTCGTTAACAGGTTTCAGACTTAGCAGAAAACAGAGCATGGCATTAACATAATTATGAAGGCATCTTTGTGAGCTCTATTCACTCATCACAAGGCAATGCATGACAAAACAAGCATACCAACAGCAAGAAGACATGTTCATGAAGCTATACATGGCAAGAGAAAGTTCATAGCATGTATGGATCAACTACAACAACCTTGGCAAAATTGAATAGCAAGTTAACATTCTGCCAGGAACAGTTTATAGCAAAAGTAGAGCAAGATTGAGACATGCCAGGGCACTCCATAATTGCAAACAGGGGCATGGATGGATAGACACAACTATATGTCCAAAACGTCCTTAATGAACATACTCAAAAGAAGCATGGATCTCACTGTAGCCACATGGATACATGGCATCAAAATAACAGCAGGAAAAGACTTGGCAGAATTCTAAGTCACTGAAAACAGAAACACCACGAAGCCTAGTTTGCATTCTTGTGCTAGTCACCACATAGATCACAAAAATACATGGCAAGCACCTCTGTAACGATGGCATGGCATATATCAAAACACATGTAGAGCTCATGCTCATAAGATGCACACATCAAATGCAACAAAAATAACAAAACATCAAGTTCTGATAAGTAACAGCAGTGAACATCATATAGCACTCTTGCAACGACGATTTAGGCATCAAGATGAGCTCAAACAAACATGGCACAATGGAACAAAATGAAGAGCATAACCTGATGAACATTTTGATATATCATGCGCATGTAACGGAGCAGTATGCAAGGAGATATGATGTGATGAACAGAGCCACATATTGAGAGAATTTCGGGACTTGGCTGAAAAGCGAGGGGGGAAATCAACCTCCGATCTAGGGTTCTTCGTGGGCATGCGAACCGAGGTCGCCGGGGCTCGCCGGAGACAGGGCGGCAGCGGCCGGGGTCGGAGAAGAGGAGGACGGGGCGTGGCGGAGGCGGCGGCGACCGGGGCGCGGGCGGCGGCGAACGGGACGGGCG
>NC_057796.1:138680319-138688745 GCF_018294505.1 Triticum aestivum | reverse complement strand
CGTCCGGCCCGATCCGGACGTGTCCGGCGGCGGAGAGGGGTGAGGCTAGGGTTTCGGGACCCGGGATTTCGGAGGAGTGCACATATTTATAGCTAGAGGGAGCTAGGAGACTCCAAATGGGGTGTAGTTTTCGCCCACACGATCGTGATCCGACGACGGAGAGCATGGAGGGGGTTTAGATGGGTTATTGGGCTGTTTTGGAGGGGTGTTGGGCTGCAACACACAAGATGCCTTTGCGGTTACCCGGTTAACCGTTGGAGCATCAAACGACCTCCAAATGGAACGAAGCTTGACAGGTGGTCTACCGGTGGTGTACCAAGGCCACTTGGCAAACCTCGGTCCATTCCAAGAACGTTTAACACCGCTCACGAAAAGAGACAAGAGGGGTGCGCCGGTGCATGTGGGAGTGTCGGATTGCAAAACGGACAACGGGGAAAATGCTCGGATGCATGAGACGAACACGTATGCAAATGAGATGCACCTGATGACATGATATGAAATGCATGACATGAACAAAATGCAAAACGAGAGACAAAACCCGACCACGAAGGGAATATCATAACACATAGCCGAAAATGGCAAGAGTTGGAGTTACAAATATGGAAATTTACATCCAGGGCGTTACAACACTCCACCACTATGAGAGGATCTCTTCCCGAGATCTAGGACTGAAAGAACTCCGGATATTCGGAACGGAGGTGGTCCTCGCGCTCCCAGGTGGCTTCTCGGTCGGAATGGTGTGACCACTTCACTTTCAGGAATTTGATTGACTTGTTGCGAGTCTTGCGCTCAGTTTCTTCAAGAATAGAAACGGGGTGCTCATGATAAGACAGATCTTCTTGGAGGTCAATCTCTTCGAAGTTGATGGTGCGCTCAGGAGTATTGAAGCACTTGCGAAGCTGTGACACGTGGAACACATCGTGCACGTTCGCGAAGTTGGAGGGAAGCTCAAGTTGATAGGCGAGGTCGCCTCTTTTGCCAATGATCTTGAAAGGACCCACGTATCTAGGGGCAAGCTTCCCTTTGATACCGAAGCGACGAGTGCCTTTCATTGGAGAGACGCGGAGGTAGACATGGTCTCCGATCTCGAAAGCCAAGTCACGGTGCTTGTCATCATAATAGCTCTTTTGGCGCGATTGCGCGGCTTTGAGATTTTCACGGATGACTTTGCACATTTCTTTGGCTTCTATGATCAAGTCGTTGCCAAGAAGTTGGCATTCACCAGTCTTTGACCAATTGAGAGGAGGACGACACTTTCTGCCATAGAGAATCTCGAATAGGGCCTTGCCCGAACTCGCTTGGAAGCTGTTGTTGTAGGAGAACTTGGCATATGGAAGACAATCTTCCCACTTCATACCGAAAGAGATAACATAAGCCCTGAGCATATCTTCAAGGATTTGATTGACTCGCTCAACTTGGCCACTAGTTTGAGGATGGAAAGCTGTGTTGAAGCGAATGTTGGTGCCCATGGCCTTCTGAAAGGAGTCCCAGAACTTAGAAGTGAAGATGCTTCCACGATCTGAAGATATCAATTGTGGAATGCCGTGCAAGGAGACAATCCTGAAGGTGTATAGCTTTGCCAACTGAGCAGCCGTGATAGATTCTTTGATTGGAAGGAAATGAGCCACTTTTCTAAGCTTGTCGATGACAACGAAGATAGCATCATTTCCGTGCTTGGACTTTGGAAATCCAGTCACGAAGTCCATTTCGATATGATCAAATTTCCATTCTGGAATAGCAAGAGGTTGGAGGAGACCAACTGGTCGTTGGTGTTCTGCTTTCACCCTTCGACAGACATCACATTCATTCACGAATTGAGCGATTTCTCGCTTCATTCGAGTCCACCAATACGACTGCTTGAGGTCATGGTACATCTTCGTACTTCCAGGATGAATGGAAAGAAGAGAATTGTGTGCTTCGTTCATTATGACCTTCCTTAGATCACCTTTAGGAACCACAATCCGGTCCTCGAAGAATAAAGTGTCTCGGTCATCAATGCGATAACACTTGTATTTGGAAAGACCCTTGTCAATACCATGTTTCACCTTCTTCACCATGGTATCCAGGAGTTGTGCCTCACGAATTTGGTCTTCCAAAGTTGGAGTGACTAGGAGGTTGGCAAGAAAACCTTGAGGAACAACTTGAAGATTGAGTTTGCGGAAAGCTTCACAAAGGTCCGGTTGGAAGGGCTTGAGAATTAAGCTGTTGCAATAAGCCTTCCTGCTCAAAGCATCTGCAATGACATTGACCTTGCCTGGAGTGTATTCAATACTCGGATTGTACTCTTGAATCATTTCGACCCATTGAGTTTGCCTGAGGCTGAGGTTGGGCTGAGTGAAGATGTACCTGAGACTCTTGTGATCGGTGAATATGTCCACTTTCCTTCCCAACAAGAGATGTCTCCATGTTATTAATGCATGGACAACTGCTGCCAACTCAAGATCGTGAGTGGGGTAGTCCTTTTCGTTGGGCTTCAACTGACGAGAGGTATAGGCCACAACTTTCTTCTCTTGCATTAACACAGCACCGAGACCTTGAAGAGAAACATCACAGAAGACTTCGAATGGCTTGGATTCGTCACGAGGAGTCAAGACAGGAGCTGTGACGAGTTTCTCTCTGAGAGTGTTGAAAGCAACGTCACACTCAGGAGTCCAGACATACTTCACATGCTTCTAGAGGAGGTTGGAAAGAGGCTTTGCAATCTTAGAGAAATTCTCAACGAATCTTCGGCAATAGCTTGCAAGACCAAGGAAACTGCGGAGCTGCTTGACATTCTGAGGCGGTTCCCAATTCACAATTGCGGACACCTTCTCGGGATTAACAGTGATGCCCTTGGCAGAGATGATATGACCAAGGTAAAGAAATTCATCAAGCCAAAACTCACATTTGGAAAACTTCACATAGAATTCATACTCTCTGAGCTTGTCGAGCACCAATCGCAAATGTTTGGCATGATCCTTCTTATTCTTGGAGAAGACCAAGATATCATCGAGATACACCAGGACGAATTCATTGGTATAGGGGTTGAAGATGAAGTTCATCATTCGAGAGAATGTTGGAGGAGCATTGACAAGGCCGAAAGACATGACAGTATATTCATAAGAACCAAACCTTGTTCTGAATGCTGTCTTGGGAATATCTTCTTCACGAATGCGAATCTGATGATAACCCATACGGAGGTCAAGCTTGGAGAATACTTTAGCACCTTTAAGTTGCTCGAATAGCTCATTGATGTTGGGAAGTGGATACTTGTTCTTGATTGTCTTCTTGTTCAATGGACGGTAGTCGACGCACAGTCGGTCCGTGCCATCCTTCTTCTGGACAAAAAAACACCACAACCCTATGGAGATGAACTCGGTCTGATCAGACCCAGACGCTCTTGTTCATCGAGCTGTTTCTTCAATTCCTTCAGCTCCTTGGGTCCAAGCTTGTATGGACACTTGCAAACGGGTTCAGTGCCAGGCTCAAGATCGATAACGAATTCGACTGGCCGGTGAGGAGGCATACCCAGAAGCTCTTCTGGAAAAACATCTTGGTACTCACAAACGACTGGAATCTGAGAGATTGCGTCTAGCTCGCCATTCTCATTGAGAGAGAATAACCGAATGGTCTCATCACGAGCGGCATAGATGATCACATTCTCAGAAGAGTGTGTCAATTGAATTTCCCTGGCAGCACAATCAAGTCGAGCCTTGTGCTTAGAAAGCCAGTCCATCCCGAGAATTAGATCAATATCCGAGTCACCAAGGACAATTGGAGAAGACAGAAATTTATAGTTGCCCATCTTGATAGAGACATCAGGGACTATCGAGTTGGCTCTCATTGACTTCCCCGGAGAAACAACACCCAAAGGTTTATCCAGGTAAGACCAAGTAAAATCATTCTTTGCAAAGAACGATCTTGACATGAAACAATGCGATGCACCATATCAAATAAAACTTTTGCAGGAATATCATTAACTGAGAGATTACCCATTATCACATCAGTAGATTCCTCCGCTTGAGCTGCATTCATCATGTTCACCTTTGCAGACTTGGGATTATGCTTGACCACTGCATTGCTAGAAGATCTCACAGGAGGAGGAGGCGGAAGGCGCCTTTGGTTGAAGCACTTGTTAGCATAGTGACCTTTCTGCTGACATTTGTTGCAAGTCACCTCTGAGAGCGGACGATGATAAGGAGCATTAGACCTTGGAGCTTGATTCTGAGACTTGTTCTGATAGCCAGGGTTGGGTGGGTGGGAAGATCCATGGCCACCTTTGTTCTTCTGCTGGAAAGGCTGGCGAAACGGAGGAGGTGGAGGAAGCCAAAACTTCTGTTGCTTAGTAGCCACTAGTGAGGAAGAAGAAGACTGAACTGCGTCCCTGACTCTCTTCTTAGAAGCCTCACACTTGAGCTGAGCAGCTTCTTGCTTCAGTGCCATGTTGTAGAAATCATCATACTTGGTCGGCTCAAAAAGCACGAGAGGTAATTGCAGATCTTCTCTGAGGCCACCTCTGAATTGATAGATCATACTCTTTTCATCAGGAACGTCTTGCTTAGCGAAGCGAGCGAGTTTCTGAATCTGGGTATTGTATTGATACACGGACATGATGCCTTGCTTGAGATTGCGGAACTCCTCATGCTTGCTCTCAACAACACTTTGTGGAATGTGGTGAGCTTTGAAGTCTCGGCGGAAATCATCCCAGGTAATCACACGACCTCCTCTGGAATCTTTGTATTGTTGATACCACTCGGCAGCTTGATCCTTGAGTTGAAAAGAAGCAAACTTGACAAAGTCCTTAGGCCTGACATTGCTACATTCAAAATGCTTGTTGATGTCCACGAGCCAATCATCGGCGTCTGTGGCCTCGGCACAGTAGCTGAAAGACTTCGGCTGATTTGCGAGGAACTGGTTGAGGGTAGCGAAGTGAGGCTGATTGTTGCCTTGGCCTTGATTTCCTTGGTTGCCTTGCCCTTGGGTGCGCTCTTGCAAGAGTTGCAAAATCATCTGAGCATTGGCGTTGGTGGCTGCCATGATAGCTTGCCATGCCTCCGGAGGCGGAGGTGGTGGCGGAGGGTTCGCGTGACTCCCATCATTGCGTTCCGGATTCTGACCCGTTGGCGGAGCCATCCTGAAGAGGGTGACATCCGTTAGCATCTTGATAGACAGATAGACAAGTTGAATCAACGGATAGAAATTGCAACATATAGTCTGCAGAATAAACATTCGAACGAGGATGAACGAATGAATTCCATAGTAAATCATCACACTTCCATAAGTTGAGAAGCCACTTAGAAAAATGTATGGACTCAACATTTGACTTCGAAGCAACTCGAATACCACAATTCAAAACAAAACAAAGGATTGGCTTGTAGAATAAGCCGGAACAAACATACGATAGAGATTTCGTCCGAAGTTTTCGTGGTGGGGCCCACACGGGCTCAATCGTACAGCACCATCATGTACAAGGCAGTGCACATGACATACGAAGCGTCCCCGAGTCGGCATAGCCAAGGACTCTTTAAGACACTCCGAGACCACTGTAAAACCAACCGTGGAAAGGCGGACCACTAGACGTCGAACCACAATCTCATATCATGCATCTGTCGGAAAGATATCCTAGGAGCTACTTGAATTCCCACTTATAAACTCCCGAAACTTTCTGGTTATGCAATCAGGTGTTGGGGATACAGGGGACACAATATATCTCACCCAAACTAAAAATACCTAGATCCAGCTGTATCCATCCGTCAACACATAACCAAGAAACCTTCGGAAATCATTTACCTCAACCTTCGAAAAGCATCTGTTATACGAGTTATGGCAATACTCCCGAACTCCTGCCCCAGTACTGGGTGGCGTCGAGGTGATCTCACCAACAACTACATAAAAGAGATTTTCGATGTCGGCGAAACTCAGGTATTCCAGAACTGCAACGATAAAATTGTGACGACAACACCTCGGAGCTCAACTCCCCGGGACACTGCCACAACCCCTAAATGTCAGGAGGCACCAAGAACAATGTTCTCGTCACAAAACCATCGGAACGATTCCAAGATACCCGCGTGATCCTAAATTTTTTTAGTGAAATTTGAGGAGAGAAAAGTCAAAACTTCTACGTCAGGCGACCTCACTAGAGAGACGAAGGGACTGAGGAGTAAAAAGAATCCTACTCTCCGATATATATAATCCTAAGACTCAAAACATTTTTGTTCTAGACTCAACAACGCCAGCGATTCGATCAAGCAGGGGGCTCCTAAGTCGGGGATGGCTCTGATTACCAACTTGTAACACCCACGATGCGGCTATATCTCCCACGTGTCGAGGCATGACTTAGAGGCATAACCGCATTGTAGGTATTGTCGCAAGAAGGGTCATCTTCACACAATCCCATGTAATGAACAAGAATGGGATAAAGAGAGTTGGCTTACAATCGCCACTTCACACAATACATAAATTAATTCATACATCATCCAAAATCCACACATAGACCGACTACGGTCAAATCCAAAAGAAAAGAAGATAACTCCAAATGCTAGTTCCCCGATCGTCCCAACTGGGCTCCACTACTGATCATCAGGAAACGAAACATAGTAACGACCACATTCCTCGTCGAACTCCCACTTGAGCTCGGTTGCGTCGCTTGCACTGGTATCGTCGGCACCTGCAACTGTTTAGGTAGAATCTGTGAGTCACGAGGACTCAGCAATCTCACACCCGCGAGATCAAGACTATTTAAGCTTATAGGAAAGGATGGGGTAATGAGGTGGAGCTACAGCAAGCACTAAGCATATGGTGGCTAACATACGCAAATGAGAGCGAGAAGAGAAGCAATGCAACTGACGCGAAGCTAGAGGTGATCAAGAAGTGATCCTGAAACTGCTTACGTTCATACATAACCCAAACCATGTTCACTTCCCGGACTCCGCCGAAAAGAGACCATCACGGCTACACACGCGGTTGATGTATTTTAATTAAGTCAAGTGTCAAGTTCTCTACAACCGGACATTAACAAATTCCCATCTGCCACATAACCGCGGGCACGGCTTTTGAAAGATAATACCCTGCAGGGGTGTCCCAACTTAGCCCATTATAAGTTCTCACGGTCAACGAAGGATAAACCTTCTCCCGGGAAGACCCGATCAGTCTCGGAATCCCGGTTTACAAGACATTTCGACAATGGTAAAACAAGACCAGCAAGACCACCCGACTGTGCCGACAAATCCCGATAGGAGCTGCACATATCTCGTTCTCAGGGCACACCAGATAAGTGAAGCGTATAGGTACCAATGTAACCCAAGTTGCCAAGGGACGGTCCCGCACGGTGCTCTAGTTCGGACCAACACTCAGAGGAGCACTGGCCCGGGGGGTTAAAATAAAGATGACACTCGGGCTCGCGAAAACCCAAGGGAAAAGGCTTAGGTAGGCAAATGTAAAACCAAGGTTGGGCCTTGCTGGAGGAGTTTTATTCAAAGCGAACTGTCAAGGGGGTCCCATAAATCACCCAACCGCGTAAGGAACGCAAAATCAAGGAACATAACACCGGTATGACGGAAACTTGGGTGGCGAGAGTGGAACAAAACACCAGGCATAAGCTATCCATGGCAAGAGCAAGTTCATAGCATGTATGGATCAACTACAACAACCTTGGCAAAATTGAATAGCAAGTTAACATTCTGCCAGGAACATTTTATAGCAAAAGTAGAGCAAGATTGAGACATGCCAGGGCACTCCATAATTGCAAACAGGGGCATGGATGGATAGACACAACTATATGTCCAAAACATCCTTAATGAACATACTCAAAAGAAGCATGGATCTCACTGTAGCCACATGGATACATGGCATCAAAATAACAGCAGGAAAAGACTTAGCAAAATTCTAAGTCACTGAAAACAGAAACACCACGAAGCCTAGTTTGCATTCTTGTGCTAGTCACCACATAGATCACAAAAATACATGGCAAGCACCTCTATAAAGATGGCATGGCATAGATCAAAACACATGTAGAGCTCATGCTCATAAGATGCACACATCAAATGCAACAAAAATAACAAAACATCAAGTTCTGATAAGTAACAGCAGTGGACATCATATAGCACTCTTGCAACGACGATTTAGGCAACAAGATGAGCTCAAACAGACATGGCACAATGGAACAAAATGAAGAGCATAACCTGTTGAACATTTTGATTTATCATGCGCATGAAACTGAGCAGTATGCAAGGAGATATGATCTGATGAACTGAGCAGTATGTGCATGAAACTGAGCAGTATGCGCATGAAACTGAGCAGTATTCAACCTCCGATCTAGGGTTCTTCGTGGGCACGCGAACCGAGGTCGCCGGGGCTCGCCGGAGACGGGGCGGCAGCGGCCGGGGTCGAGAAGAGGAGGACGGGGCGCGACGGAGGCGGCGGCGACCGGGGCGCGGGCGGCGGCAACC
>NC_057796.1:138561584-138679874 GCF_018294505.1 Triticum aestivum | reverse complement strand
GCTGGGCGTCGATGGGCTCAGGGAGGGCCAGCCTCGGGCCCGACGGGCTGGCGGCGGCGCGGGTGGCCGGGGCGCCATGTGGCAGCCTCCGGTTGGTGTGGGCACGACGGCGGACGCGTCCGGCCCGATCCGGACGTGTCCGGCGGCGGAGAGGGGTGAGGCTAGGGTTTCGGGACCCGGGATTTCGGAGGAGTGCACATATTTATAGCTAGAGGGAGCTAGGAGACTCCAAATGGGGTGTAGTTTTCGCCCACACGATCGTGATCCGACGACGGAGAGCATGGAGGGGGTTTAGATGGGTTATTGGACTGTTTTGGAGGGGTGTTGAGCTGCAACACACAAGAGGCCTTTGCGGTTACCCGGTTAACCGTTGGAGCATCAAGCGACCTCCAAATGGAACGAAACTTGACAGCTGGTCTACCGGTGGTGTACCAAGCCCACTTGGCAAACCTCGGTCCATTCCGAGAACGTTTAACACCCGCTCATGAAAAGAGACAAGAGGGGTGCGCCGGTGCATGTGGGAGTGTCGGATTGTAAAACGGACAATGGGGAAAATGCTCGGATGCATGAGACGAACACGTATGCAAATAGAATACAAAACGAGAGACAAAACCCGACCACGATGGGAATATCATAACACACAGCCGAAAATGGCAAGAGTTGGAGTTACAAATATGGAAAGTCACATCCGGGGCGTTACAAGCTGCGCCCAGTGAGCGGCGGTCGCCGCGCATGGCTCTCACGCCATGCAGTTCCTGAGTGGTCTTGGTAATGAATTCCTAAATGGTGGGCGCTCCTCGCCTTGTGTCCTCCTGAGGGAGACCTGCCGCGAAGCATGCCTCCAAGTGGTGCCCGAGCGCCTCCCTCGTGATGTTGGTGAGGTCTGAGGCCCTCCAGAAGAGAGCCTCCGAGCCCTGCCCAAGGAGGGCGCCGGGCGTGCCTTCCTATGCGAGGGAGGGAGGCACCCCAGGTGCAGGTGCTGATCCTGACGAGGTACCACTCGCGACGCCACCCTCCTGAGGTCCTGCGCGGAGTAGCTGCTTCTTCTTCTTGGGGACAACCTCAGGAGGGTATCGAGCTGCGCTGTTGTCGGGGTCTTCGATTGACGCTGCTTGGAAGGCGCGCTCGAGGGAGCACACCGCATCTCTTTCTTCGCAGGGGACTGTGATGATCCCGCCGCTCCCTGGCATCTTGAGGATGTTGTAGCTGTGGTGCGTCACCGCCATGAACTTGGCCAGGGCAGGGTACCCGAGGATGGGATTGTACGGCAGACAGATGTGTGTGACGTCGAAGTCGATGAGCTCGGTGTGGTAGTTGTTGCGTTCTTCGAAGGTGACAGGGAGGCGGACCTGCCCTATCGGTGTGGTGGAACCGTCGGTCACTCCTGAGAAGGGCTTGGTAGGATGAAGCTGGTCGTAGGGCACTTGAAGGTTGTCGAACGTGTCGACGGACAAGACGTTGAGTCCTGCGCCTCCGTCGATGAGGGTCTTGATGACTTGTACGTTGCTGAAGACGGGTGAACAAAGCATTGGGAGAGCGCTAGCGGTAGCCACGCACTTGAGTTGATCTGCCGAACTGAAAGTGATGGCGCACTTGGACCACCTGAGCGGGCGAGTAGCCTCGTTCTTGGGGAGGACTGCGTTCACCTCATGAGCAAACTTCTTGAAGATATGTTGTGAGGCTGGGGCTTGAGCTCCGCCCAAGATGCAGGCGATAGCACGCGGCTCCTGGAAGCTCCCAGCCCCCTCATCTTGATGGTGGTTGTCGTTCCTTCTTGGTGGGGGCGGCAGCGGAGGAAGCCCAGCGTTGCCCTGAGGACGGTCCTCGCGAGGCTGATCCCACGAGGCACCCATGCGAGGCTGATCCTGCCAGCGGTCCTCACGGGGCCGGTCGCGCCACTCCTGGCGTGGGCCCCGGTCGTCCCAGCGTCCTCCGCCACATCCTCCTCCTCGGCCGTAGCCCCAGTCGTTGCGCTCGAGGCATTGACCGAAGCGTCCATCGCGAATGGCCCTGAGCTCCTGACAATCATTGGTGTTGTGACTGTGCATGTTGTGGAAGGCGCAGAACGGTCGGCTGCTCTTGGATGACTCAGGCTGGTCCCTGCCATGCTTCGTGTCTGGCTCTGTCGCGAGTACGGCTGCTCCCTTGCGCTTCACGTCCTTGACCTTGGCTTTCTTCTCCTCCAAGTCTGCAGCTGGGAGCTCAAGAAGGTAAAGGCGCCCTTCCTCAGCCCTTGCGCACTTTGTCGCCAGGTTGAACAGCTCCAGGGATGTGCACAGCTCCTCGTGGATGCCGAGCTCCTCCTTCATCTTGACGTCGCGGACGCCATCGGAGAACGGAGAGATGATGGCCTCGTCCTTCACCTTGGGGATCTTGACACGAACGTTGTTGAAGCGCTGGATGTACTTCTGGAGGGTCTCTCCTGGTTGTTGCTTGACGCGGCGCAGGTCACCCGCGGCCGGGGGGGCGGTCGCGAGTGCCCTAGAAGTTGGCGATGAAGCGGTCGCGCATCTCGTCCCAGGAGGAGATCGAGCCTGGTGGCAGGTTTAGGAGCCACGAACGAGCGTCGTCTTTGAGCGCCATGGGGAACCAGATCGCCATGACTTTCTCGTCGCCGTTGGCCACCTCGATGCTCAGCTCGTAGAGCTGCAAGAACTCTGTGGGGTCGGGGGTGTCGTTGTAACAAGGAGGCAGATCTGGCTTGAACTTGCCCGGCCAGGCGACGCTACGTAGCTCGGGGGTGAAGGCGCGGCAGCCGGCCGTGGTCACCGGGGCCCGTCTTGGAGGTGGAGCTTGGTCTTGGCGCCCGCGCGCCGCCACGGCAAGCGGCGCGGGGCCCTGCCGCAGCTACCGATCCTGACATGGCGGTGCGGGGAGCGGTGGAGTGTTCTCTTGTGGGCGAGGGACTTCTTGGCAGCTTCCTTCTTCGCGCACGGGCGCCGAACGCGGAGGGTCACGCCACGGAGCTGCGCGCCTGGGCGCCGTCTTGGTGCAGAGGTGGTGGAGGTGCTCTGTGAGCCACGTCGCCCGTAGCCGGCGGTGGACAATGCAGCGAGACGGACGGTGCAGGGGAGCCCCCTGCAGCGCTAACAAGCTCGGCGATGCGGTCCAGCCAGTCCTCGTAGAGGTCGTCGATGGGGCGGTAGCGCAGGAGTTCACGCGCCATGCACAGCGCGGCCTGCGCGTCCGTGGGAGCGCGACGGGCGTGGGACGATGAGTCGGCCGGGGTCAGCGATGGACTGGCGGTGCGGCTGTCCCGCCGCATCGAGGGGAGCAGTGAGGAGGCTTGCTGCTCGTTCCCCGCCGGGCCGGTGGCGGCAGCCGACGGAGAACGACGAGGTGGCCCGCAGACGGGAGCCGTCTGGGCGACACGGGTGGCAAGGGCAGCCCGGCGCTAAGCGCGAGCTCGGCGAGCGTCCGCCATGGAGATGACGAAGCAACGGGGCGCGGAGCAACGGAAGGAAAGCTTCGGCGCACCCCTACCTGGCGCGCCAAATGTCAGATCTCGAGTTCCGGCAAAACCCTTAAGGTTCGAACTCTGGGGTGCGCGCAAAGATCTCTCCCTCACAGATCACGCCCTCACACACTTCAGGATCTCTAGGCTAGCTCGACGAACTCGCAACACAAGGGACACAGGATTTATACTGGTTTGGGCCACCATTGTGGTGTAATACCCTACTCTAGTGTGGTGGTGGTGGATTGCCTCTTGGGCTAGGGAAGAACACTACAAGGGGAAGAACAGCCTCCTGAGGAGAGGTGTTCTTGTGTGTGGTGAACTTGAGGGTGTGAGGATCCGAACTCGTTGCCTCCTACTGTGGTGGCTAGTCCTATTTATAGGGGCCCTGGTCCTTTTCCTAAATATTGAGCGGGAACGGATGCCACAACGGCCAATTTGAAAGGGGACAGCTAGTACAGCTTATCCTGACAAAAGTAGTCTTCGCCTGCCAAAGGCTCTGGTGGTGACGCCGTCTTGGGCTCCACGGTGACCTCCGTCTTGCCGTCCTGCTAGTCTTGGTCTCGTTGCACCGATGCGGAAACCTTTGCCTGACGCCTCAGAACTCCTCGCCTGCGCTTGCCTCCTTAGCACCAAAGAGGAAACAAGGACACTACGCACGCTGGCTGATACGTCCATTTTGCATCATGCTTTTATGTCAATATTTATTGCATTATGGGTTGTTATTACACATTATGTCACAATACTTATGCCTATTCTCTCTTATTTTACAAGGTTTACATAAAGAGGGAGAATGCCGGCAGCTAGAATTCTGGGCTGGGAAAGGAGCAAATATTAGAGACCTATTATGCACAACTCCAAAAGTCCTGAAACTCCACGGAAGTTATTTTTGGAAATAATAAAAAATACTAAGCGAAGAAAATACCAGAGGGGGCCCACACCCTGGCCACGAGGGTGGGGGCGCGCCCCCTGCCTCGTGGGCCCCCTGGTAGCCCTCCGGTGCCCATCTTCTGCTATATGAAGTCTTTCGTCCGAGAAAAAATCATAAGGAAGCTTTCGGGACGAGACTCCGCTGCCACGAGGCGGAACCTTGGCGGAACCAATCTAGGGCTCCGGCGGAGCTGTTCTGCCGGGGAAACTTCCCTCCGGGAGGGGGAAATCATCGCCATCGTCATCACCAACGCTCCTCTCATCGGGAGGGGGCCAATCTCCATCAACATCTTCACCAGCACCATCTCCTCTAAAACCCTAGTTCATCTCTTGTACTCAATCTTTGTCCCAAAGCCTCAGATTGGTACCTGTAGGTTGCTAGTAGTGTTGATTACTCCTTGTAGTTGATGCTAGTTGGTTTATTTGGTGGAAGATCATATGTTGAGATCCATTATGCATATTAATACCCCTCTGATTATGAACATGAATATGCTTTGTGAGTAGTTACGTTTGTTCCTGAGGACATGGGAGAAGTCTTGCTATTAGTAGTCATGTGAATTTGGTATTCGTTCGATATTTTGATGAGATGTATGTTGTCTCTCCTCTAGTGGTGTCATGTGAACGTCGACTACATGACACTTCACCACTGTTTCGGCCTAGAGGAAGGCATTGGGAAGTAATAAGTAGATGATGGGTTGCTAGAGTGACAGAGGCTTAAACCCTAGTTTATGCGTTGCTTCGTAAGGGGCTGATTTGGATCCATATGTTTCATGCTATGGTTAGGTTTACCTTAATACTTGTTTTGTATTTGCGGATGCTTGCAATAGGATTTAATCATAAGTGCGATGTTTTTCCAAGTAAGGACAGCACCCAAGCACGGGTCCACCCACATATCAAATTATCAAAGTACCGAACGTGAATCATATGAACGTGATGAAAACTAGCTTCACGATAATTCCCATGTGTCCTCGGGAGCGCTTTTCTCTATATAAGAGTTTGTCCAGGCTTGTCCTTTGCTACAAAAAGGATTGTGCCATCTTGCTGCACTTTATTTACACTTGTTACTTGTTACCCGTTACAAATTACCTTATCACAAAACTATCTGTTACCTATAATTTCAGTGCTTACAGAGAATACCTTGTTGAAAACCGCTTGTCATTTCCTTCTGCTCCTCGTTGGGTTCGACACTCTTACTTATCGAAAGGACTATGACAGATCCCCTACACTTGTGGGCCATCAAGACTCTTTTCTGGCGCCGTTGCCGGGGAGTGAAGCGCCTTTGGTAGGTGGAATTTGGTAAGGAAAAATTTATATAGTGTGCTGAAATTTACTGTCACTTGTTACTATGGAAAGTAATCCTTTGAGGGGCTTGTTCGGGGTATCTTCACCCCGACCAGTAGAGCAAATAGTTGCTCCTCAACCTACTGAACCTACTGAAAATGTTTACTTTGAAATTCCTTCGGGTATGATAGAGAAACTGCTAGCTAATCCTTTTGCAGGAGATGGAACTTTGCATCCCGATTTACACTTAATCTATGTGGATGAAGTTTGTGGATTATTTAAGCTTGAAGGTATGCCCGATGATGTTATCAAGAAGAAGGACTTCCCTTTATCTTTGAAGGGAGATGCATTGACATGGTATAGGCTATGTGATGATATGGGATCATGGCACTACAAGCGACTGAAATTGGAATTTCATCAGAAGTTTTATCCTATGCATGTTGTTCATCGCGATCGTAATTATATATATAATTTTTGGCCTCGCGAAGGAGAAAGCATCGCTCCAGCTTGGGGGAGGCTTAAGTCAATGTTATATTCATGCCCCAATCATGAGCTCTCAAGAGAAATGATTATTCAAAAAAATTATGCTCGGCTTTCTGACAACAATCGCTCCATGCTCGATACTTCTTGTACTGGTTCTTTTATGATGAAGACTATTGAATTCAAATGGGATTTATTGGAAAGAATTAAATGCAACTCTGAAGATTGGGATCTCGACAAAGGTAAGGAGTGAGGTATAACACCTAAGTTTGATTGTGTTAAATCTTTTATGGATACCGATGTTTTCCGTAAATTTAGCACTAAATATGGACGTGACTCTGAGATAGTAGCTTCTTTTTGTGATTCCTTTGCTGCTCATGTTGATCTCCCTAAGGAGAAGTGGTTTAAATATAGTCCTCCCGTTGAAGTAAAAGTAGTTACACCTATTAAAGTTGAAGAAAAGACTATCACTTATAATGATCTCGTTGCTCCTGCTGCTTATGTTGAGAAACCACCTTTCCCTGTTAGATTAAAGGATCATGCTAAAGCCTCAACTGTAGTCAACAAAAGTAATATTAGGACACACAAACCTCCTGAGCAAGTTAAAGTTGAACCTAATATTGCTATGGTTAAAGATCTCTTGGGTGATAATATTGATGGGCATGTTATTTACTTCTGTGATGAGCCCGCTAGAATTGCTAAACCTGGTGCCAAAGATAAACATAGACCTGTTGTAGGCATGCCTGTTATTTATGTTAAAATAGGAGATCATTTTTATCATGGCTTGTGTGATATAGGTGCTAGTGCTAGTGCAATACCTATTTCTTTATATCAAGAAATTATGCATCATATTGCACCCGCTGAGTTAGAAGAAATTGATGGTACCATTAAGCTAGCCAATAGAGATACTATTTCACCAATTGGGATTGTTAGAGATGTTGAAGTCTTGTGTGGGAAAGCTAAATATCCTGCTGATTTCCTTGTTCTTGGTTCCCCACAAGATAGCTTTTGTCCCATTATATTTGGTAGACCCTTCTTGAACACTGTTAATGCTAAGATAGACTGCAAAAAGGATGTTGTTACTATTGGTTTGGGTGATATGTCTCATGAGTTCAACTTTTCTAAATTTCGTAGACAACCCCGTGATGAAGAATTGCCTAGTAAGGATGAAATTATTGGCCTTGCTTATATTGCTGTACCCCCTAATGATCCTTTAGAACAATATTTGCTAGACCATGAGAATGATATGTTTATGAATGAAAGAAGGGAAATAGATGAAGTATTCTTTAAACAGGGACCTATTCTGAAACACAACTTGCCTATTGAAATCCTAGGGGATCCTCCTCCACCGAAGGGTGATCCAGTGTTTGAGCTTAAACCATTACCTGATACTCTTAAATATGCTTATCTTGATGAAAAGAAGATATGTCCTGTTATTATTAGTGCTAACCTTTCAGAGCATGAAGAAGAGAGATTATTGAAAACTCTGAAGAAGCACCGCGCTGCCCTTGGATATACTCTTGTTGATCTTAAAGGCATTAGTCCCACACTATGTCAACACAAAATAAATTTGGAGAAAGATGCCAAACCAGTTCGAGATCACCAACAACGGCTGAATCCTAAATGAAAGAAGTGGTAAGAAAGGAAATACTAAAGCTCCTTGAGGCAGGTATAATTTATCCCGTTGCTGATAGTCAGTGGGTAAGTCCTGTCCATTGTGTCCCTAAGAAGGGAGGTATTACTGTCGTTCCTAATGATAAAGATGAATTGATTCCGCAAAGAATTATTACAGGTTATAGGATGGTAATTGATTTCCGCAAATTAAATAAGGCTACTAAAAAGGATCATTACCCCTTACCTTTTATAGATCAAATGGTAGAAAGATTATCTAAACATACACATTTTTGCTTTCTAGATGGTTATTCTGGTTGTCTCAAATACCTGTGTCAGCCGATGATCAATCAAAGACCACTTTTACTTGCCCTTTCGGTACTTTTGCTTATAGACGTATGCCTTTTGGTTTACGTAATGCACCTGCTATCTTTCAAAGATGCATGATGGCTATATTCTCTGACTTCTGTGAAAAGATTTGTGAGGTTTTCATGGACGATTTCTCCGTTTATGGATCCTCTTTTGATGATTGCTTGAGCAAACTTGATCGAGTTTTGCAGAGATGTGAAGAAACTAATCTTGTCTTGAATTGGGAAAAGTGCCACTTTATGGTCAATGAAGGTATTGTCTTGGGGCATAAAGTTTCTGAAAGAGGTATTGAAGTTGATAAAGCTAAAGTTGATGCTATTGAAAAGATGCCATGTCCCAAGGACATCAAAGGTACAAGAAGTTTCCTTGGTCATGCCGGGTTTTATAGGAGGTTCATTAAGTACTTCTCAAAAATTTCTCGGCCTCTGACTAATTTATTACAAAAAGATATACCATTTGTCTTTGATGATGATTGTGTAGAAGCATTTGAAATACTTAAGAAAGCATTAATCTCTGCACCTATTATTCAGCCACCTGATTGGAATTTACCCTTTAAAATCATGTGTGATGCTAGTGGTTATGCTGTAGGTGCTGTTCTAGGGCAAAGAGTTGATAAGAAATTAAATGTTATTCAATATGCTAGTAAAACTCTAGACAATGCCCAGAGAAATTATGCTACTACTGAAAAAGAATTCTTAGCAGTTGTTTTTGCTTGTGATAAGTTCAGACCTTATATTGTTGATTCTAAAGTAACTATTCACACTGATCATGCTGCTATTAAATACCTTATGGAAAAGAAAGATGCTAAGCCTAGACTTATTAGATGGGTTCTCTTGCTACAAGAATTTGATTTGCATATTATCGATAGAAAGGGAGCTGAGAACCCCGTTGCAGACAACTTGTCTAGGTTAGAAAATGTTCTTCATGACCCACTACCCATTGATGATAGATTTCCTGATGAACAACTGAATGTCATAAATGCTTCTCGTACTGCTCCAGGGTATGCTGATTATGCTAATTACATTGTTGCTAAATTTATACCACCTAGTTTCACATACCAGCAAAACAAAAAGTTTTTCTATGATTTAAGACATTACTTCTGGGACGACCCACATCTTTATAAAGAAGGAGTAGATGGTGTTATTAGGCGTTGTGTACCTGAGCATGAACAGGAGCAGATCCTACGCAGGTGTCACTCCGAGGCTTACGGAGGACACCACGCTAGAGATAGAACTGCACATAAGGTATTGCAATCCGGTTTTTATTGGCCTACTCTCTTCAAAGATGCCCGTAAGTTTGTCTTATCTTGTGACGAATGTCAAAGAATTGGTAATATTAGTAGACGTCAAGAAATGCCTATGAATTATTTACTTGTTATTGAACCATTTGATGTTTGGGGCTTTCATTTTATGGGACCGTTTCCTGCCTCTAATGGATATACACATATTTTAGTTGCTGTTGATTATGTTACTAAGTGGGTAGAAGCTATTCCAACTAGTAGTGCTGATCATAACACTTCTATTAAGATGCTTAAAGAAGTTATTTTTCCGAGGTTTGGAGTCCCTAGATATTTAATGACTGATGGTGGTTCACATTTCATTCATGGTGCTTTTCGTAAAATGCTTGCTAAGTATGATGTTAATCATAGAATTGCATCTCCATATCACCCACAGTCTAGCGGTCAAGTAGAATTGAGCAATAGAGAGCTCAAATTAATTTTGCAAAAGACTGTTAATAGATCTAGAAAGAATTGGTCCAAGAAACTTGATGATGCATTATGGGCCTATAGAACTGGATATAAAAATCCTATGGGTATGTCTCCGTATAAAATGGTTTATGGAAAAGCATGTCACTTACCTCTCGAACTAGAACATAAGGCATATTGGGCTATTAAAGAGCTCAATTATGATTTCAAACTTGCCGGTGAGAAGAGGTTATTTGACATTAGCTCACTTGATGAATGGAGAACCCAAGCCTATGAGAATGCCAAGTTGTTTAAAGAAAAAGTTAAAAGATGGCATGACAAAAGGATACAAAAACGTGAGTTTAATGTAGGTGGTTACGTGTTGCTATACAACTCTCGTTTAAGATTTTTTGCAGGAAAACTTCTCTCTAAATGTGAAGGTCCTTACGTTATCGAGGAGGTCTATCGTTCCGGCGCCATAAAATCAACAATTTCGAAGGCACAAATCCGAAGGTGGTGAACGGTCAAAGAATCAAACATTATATCTCAGGTAATCCTATAAATGTTGAAACTAATATTATTGAAACCGTAACCCCGGAGGAATACATAAGAAACACATTCCAGAATGTTTCAGACTCCAAAAAGGAATAGGTATGTGGTACGGTAAGTAAACCGACTCCAAAACAGTTATAATGGTAATTTTTCTCCGTTTTGGAATATTTAGAAAAATAGGGAAATAAGAAGCAGTCCGGGAAGGACACGAGGCTTCCACGAGGGTAGGAGGCGCACCCTACTCCCCTGGGCGCGCCCCCTGCCTCGTGGGCACCTCGTGCACTCTCCGGACTCTGTTTTCTTCCAAGATACGTATTTTGGTCGGTAAAAATTCATTATATAATCTCCTGAAGGTTTTGACTCCTGTATCACGCAAATATCCTCTGTTCTTGTTTCGAGCTGTTTTCTGTCAGAGTCGTGAAGGCCAGGCATCATGTCGTCTCCCTCCTCCAACAATCAGGGCAACGATGCTTGGCTGGTGAAGATAGAGCTGAAGAGAGAAGAACCCGAGGAGATCAACAAGGATGATGGGATCAAGAAGACTATGGAAGATCAGGCTCCGGCAGCAGAAGAAGAAGACACACTTCCACCTCTCTTTACCCCAACTGAGATCGAAGCTTTCAAGATGATTGCGTTAGCTCGTATACAAAACAAGTACCTCACATGTGAAAAATATTTTGTTGAAGGAGCATATTGTCGCACTCAAGGGCATTATCCGCAAGTTGGAGGATCTCTTACGCTCGATGTGCGACTACCCATCATCACCACCATCTTCTTCACCAGCAAGGGAGACATAATCACATGGGTATGGGCACTCCCCTTGGCAACTGCCAAGCTTGGGAGAGGTGCCCCGGTATCGTATCACCATCATACTCCTATCTTTACCGCTTTTCTTAGTTCGATCCTTTTAGTAATATCTTGATCTAGTACAATAAAGTTTTGGTATGATTTAGTTTTGAGTTTTGCTTTATGATCCCTCTATGTAATCGAGTCCGTGAGCTATATATAATAAAGATTAGTGTTGAGTCAAGGGCTTGATTATTTGCCATGATCTTGAGGGAATAAAAGAAAAAGAAAGAATAAAAAGAAACAAAGAGATCATATTGATCTTATGGAGAGTAATGACTTCACATAGAAAGAGTATGATGATTAAAAGTTGTTGAGAGTTGACAAACATAGTTTTGGTCATCGTTGCAATTAATAGGAAGTAATAAAGAAAGAGAGGTTTCACATATAAATATACTATCTTGGACATCTTTTATGATTGTGAGCACTCATTAAAATATGACATGCTAAAGAGTTGATGTTGGACAAGGAAGACAACGTAATGGGTTATGTTTTCTTATATCTGAGATAAAGTATATTGTCATGGATCATCCAACATGTTGAGCTTGCCTTTCTCCCTCATGCTAGCCAATTCCTTGCACCAAGTAGAGATACTACTTGTGCTTCCAAATACCCTTAAAACCAGTTTTGCCATGAGAGTCCACCATATCTACCTATGGATTGAGTAAGATCCCTCAAGTAAGTTGTCATCAGTGCAAGCAATAAAAATTGCTCTCTAAATATATATGACTTATTAGTGTGGGAGAAAATAAGCTTTATACGATGTTGTGATGTGGATGAAATAAAAGCGACGGACTGCATAATAAAGGTCCATATCACAAGTGGCAATATAAAGTGACATTCTTTCTCATTAAGATTTTGTGCATCCAACCCTGAAAGCGCATGACAACCTCTACTTCCCTCTGCGAAGGGCCTATCTTTTACTTTTACCTTCTACTTTATGCAAGAGTCATGGTGAACTTCACCTTTCCTTTTTACATTTTATCCTTTGGCAAGCACAGTGTGTTGGAAAGATCCTGATATATATATATATATATATATATATATATATAAATTGGATGTAAGTTAGCATGAGCTATTAATGTTGACATTACCCTTGAGGTAAAAGGTTGGGAGGCGAAACTATAAGCCCATATCTTTCTCTGTGTACGATTAGAACTCCGTAACCACAAGTATTGCGTGAGTGTTAGCAATTGTGAAAGACTAAATGATAGTTGAGTATGTGGACTCGCTGAAAAGCTCTTACATAGACTCTTTCCGATGTTATGATAAATTGCAATTGCTTCAATGACTGATATTATAGTTTGCTAGTTCTCAATGAAGTTTCTGATTCATACGTGACATTGTGAATAGATTATTACTTGAGCATAAGAAATCATATGATAATATCCATATATGTTGTTGTTATAAGAATGATCATGATGCCCTCATGTCCGTATTTTATTTTATCGACACCTCTATCTCTAAACATGTGGACATATTTATCGTTATCGGCTTCCGCTTGAGGACAAGCGAGGTCTAAGCTTGGGGGAGTTCATACGTCCATTTTGCATCATGCTTTTATATCGATATTTATTGCATTATGGGCTGTTATTACACATTATGTCACAATACTTATGCCTATTCTCTCTTATTTTACAAGTTTTACATAAAGAGGGAGAATGCCGGCAGCTGGAATTCTGGGATGGAAAAGGAGCAAATATTAGAGACCTATTCTGAACAACTCAAAGTCCTGAAACTCCACGGAAGTTATTTTTGGAAATAATAAAAAATACTGAGCGAAGAAAATACCAGAGGGGGGCCAACACCCTGGCCACGAGGGTGGGGAGCGCGCCCTACGCCCCTCGTTGCGCCCGCTGCCTCGTGGGCCCCCTGGTAGCCCTTCGGTGCCCATCTTCTGCTATATGAAGTCTTTCGTCCGAGAAAAAATCATAAGCAAGCTTTCGGGACGAGACTGCGCCGCCACGAGGCGGAACCTTGGCGGAACCAATCTAGGGCTCCGGCGGAGCTGTTCTGCCGGGGAAACTTCCCTCCGGGAGGGGGAAATCATCGCCATCGTCATCACCAACGCTCCTCTCATCGGGAGGGGGCCAATCTCCATCAACATCTTCACCAGCACCATCTCCTCTAAAACCCTAGTTCATCTCTTGTACTCAATCTTTGTCCCAAAGCCTCAGATTGGTACCTGTAGGTTGCTAGTAGTGTTGATTACTCCTTGTAGTTGATGCTAGTTGGTTTATTTGGTGGAAGATCATATGTTGAGATCCATTATGCATATTAATACCCCTCTGATTATGAACATGAATATGCTTTGTGAGTAGTTACGTTTGTTCCTGAGGACATGGGAGAAGTCTTGCTATTAGTAGTCATGTGAATTTGGTATTCGTTCGATATTTTGATGAGATGTATGTTGTCTCTCCTCTAGTGGTGTCATGTGAACGTCGACTACATGACACTTCACCATTGTTTGGGCCTAGAGGAAGGCATTGGGAAGTAATAAGTAGATGATGGGTTGCTAGAGTGACAGAAGCTTAAACCCTAGTTTATGCGTTGCTTCGTAAGGGGATGATTTGGATCCATATGTTTCATGCTATGGTTAGGTTTACCTTAATACTTCTTTTGTAGTTGCGGATGCTTGCAATAGGAGTTAATCATAAGTGGGATGTTTGTCCAAGTAAGGACAGCACCCAAGCACGGTCCACCCACATATCAAATTATCAAAGTACCGAACGTGAATCATATGAACGTGATGAAAACTAGCTTGACGATAATTCCCATGTGTCCTCGGGAGCGCTTTTCTCTATATAAGAGTTTGTCCAGGCTTGTCCTTTGCTACAAAAAGGATTGGGCCATCTTGCTGCACTTTATTTACACTTGTTACTTGTTACCCGTTACAAATTACCTTATCACAAAACTATCTGTTACCTATAATTTCAGTGCTTGCAGAGAATACCTTGCTGAAAACCGCTTATCATTTCCTTCTGCTCCTCGTTGGGTTCGACACTCTTACTTATCGAAAGGACTACGATAGATCCCCTACACTTGTGGGTCATCAAGACTCTTTTCTGGCGCCGTTGCCGGGGAGTGAAGCGCCTTTGGTAGGTGGAATTTGGTAAGGAAAAATTTATATAGTGTGCTGAAATTTACTGTCACTTGTTACTATGGAAAGTAATCCTTTGAGGGGCTTGTTCGGGGTATCTTCACCCCGACCAGTAGAGCAAATAGTTGCTCCTCAACCTACTGAACCTACTGAAAATGTTTACTTTGAAATTCCTTCGGGTATGATAGAGAAACTGCTAGCTAATCCTTTTGCAGGAGATGGAACATTGCATCCCGATTTACACTTAATCTATGTGGATGAAGTTTGTGGATTATTTAAGCTTGCAGGTATGCCCAATGATGTTATCAAGAAGAAGGTCTTCCCTTTATCTTTGAAGGGAGATTCATTGACATGGTATAGGCTATGTGATGATATGGGATCATGGGACTACAAGCGATTGAAATTGGAATTTCATCAGAAGTTTTATCCTATGCATCTTGTTCATCGTGATCGTAATTATATATATAATTTTTGGCCTCGCGAAGGAGAAAGCATCGCTCAAGCTTGGGGGAGGCTTAAGTCAATGTTATATTCATGCCCCAATCATGAGCTCTCAAGAGAAATGATTATTCAAAAAAATTATGCTCGGCTTTCTGACAACAATCGCTCCATGCTCGATACTTCTTGTACTGGTTCTTTTATGATGAAGACTATTGAATTCAAATGGGATTTATTGGAAAGAATTAAATGCAACTCTGAAGATTGGGATCTCGACGAAGGTAAGGAGTGAGGTATAACACCTAAGTTTGATTGTGTTAAATCTTTTATGGATACCGATGTTTTCCGTAAATTTAGCACTAAATATGGACTTGACTCTGAGATAGTAGCTTCTTTCTGTGAATCCTTTGCTGCTCATGTTGATCTCCCTAAGGAGAAGTGGTTTAAATATAGTCCTCCCGTTGAAGTAAAAGTAGTTGCACCTATTAAAGTTGAAGAAAAGACTATCACTTATAATGATCTCGTTGCTCCTACTGCTTATGTTGAGAAACCACCTTTTCCTGTTAGATTAAAGGATCATGCTAAAGCCTCAACTGTAGTCAACAAAAGTAATATTAGGACACACAAACCTCCTGAGCAAGTTAAAGTTGAACCTAATATTGCTATGGTTAAAGATCTCTTGGCTGATAATATTGATGGGCATGTTATTTACTTCTGTGATGAGACCTGCTAGAATTGCTAAACCTGGTGCTAAAGATAAACATAGACCTGTGTAGGCATGCCTGTTATTTCTGTTAAAATAGGAGATCATTTTTATCATGGCTTGTGTGATATGGGTGCTAGTGCTAGTGCAATACCTATTTCTTTATATCAAGAAATTATGCATGATATTGCACCCGCTGAGTTAGAAGAAATTGATGTTACCATTAAGCTAGCCAATAGAGATACTATTTCACCAATTGGGATTGTTAGAGATGTTGAAGTCTTGTGTGGGAAAGATAAATATCCTGCTGATTTCCTTGTTCTTGGTTCCCCACAAGATAGCTTTTGTCCCATTATATTTGGTAGACCCTTCTTGAACACTGTTAATGCTAAGATAGACTGCAAAAAGGATGTTGTTACTATTGGTTTGGGTGATATGTCTCATGAGTTCAACTTTTCTAAATTTCGTAGACAACCCCGTGATGAAGAATTGCCTAGTAAGGATGAAATTATTGGCCTAGCTTATATTGCCGTACCCCCTAATGATTCTTTAGAACAATATTTGCTAGACCATGAGAATGATATGTTTATGAATGAAAGAAGGGAAATAGATGAAGTATTCTTTAAACAGGGACCTATTCTGAAACACAACTTGCCTGTTGAAATCCTAGGGGATCCTCCTCCACCGAAGGGTGATCCAGTGTTTGAGCTTAAACCATTACCTGATACTCTTAAATATGCTTATCTTGATGAAAAGAAGATATGTCCTGTTATTATTAGTGCTAACCTTTCAGAGCATGAAGAAGAGAGATTATTGAAAACTCTGAAGAAGCACCGCGCTGCCCTTGGATATACTCTTGTTGATCTTAAAGGCATTAGTCCCACACTATGTCAACACAAAATAAATTTGGAGAAAGATGCCAAACCAGTTTGAGATCACCAACGACGGCTGAATCCTAAAATGAAAGAAGTGGTAAGAAAGGAAATACTAAAGCTCCTTGAGGCAGGTATAATTTATCCCGTTGCTGATAGTCAGTGGGTAAGTCCTGTCCATTGTGTCCCTAAGAAGGGAGGTATTACTGTCGTTCCTAATGATAAAGATGAATTGATTCCGCAAAGAATTATTACAGGTTATAGGATGGTAGTTGATTTCCGCAAATTAAATAAGGCTACTAAAAAGGATCATTACCCCTTACCTTTTATCGATCAAATGCTAGAAAGATTATCTAAACATACACATTTTTGCTTTCTAGATGGTTATTCTGGTTTCTCTCAAATACCTGTGTCAGCTGATGATCAAGCAAAGACCACTTTTACTTGCCCTTTCGGTACTTTTGCTTATAGACGTATGCCTTTTGGTTTATGTAATGCACCTGCTACCTTTCAAAGATGCATGATGGCTATATTCTCTGACTTTTGTGAAAAGATTTGTGAGGTTTTCATGGACGATTTCTCCGTTTATGGATCCTCTTTTGATGATTGCTTGAGCAACCTTGATCGAGTTTTGCAGAGATGTGAAGAAACTAATCTTGTCTTGAATTGGGAAAAGTGCCACTTTATGGTTAATGAAGGTATTGTCTTGGGGCATAAAATTTCTGAAAGAGGTATTGAAGTTGATAAAGCTAAAGTTGATGCTATTGAAAAGATGCCATGTCCCAAGGACATCAAAGGTATAAGAAGTTTCCTTGGTCATGCCGGGTTTTATAGGAGGTTCATTAAGGACTTCTCAAAAATTTCTCGGCCTCTGACTAATCTATTACAAAAAGATATACCATTTGTCTTTGATGATGATTGTGTAGAAGCATTTGAAATACTTAAGAAAGCATTAATCTCTGCACCTATTGTTCAGCCACCTGATTGGAATTTACCCTTTGAAATCATGTGTGATGCTAGTGATTATGCTGTAGGTGCTGTTCTAGGGCAAAGAGTTGATAAGAAATTAAATGTTATTCAATATGCTAGTAAAACTCTAGACAATGCCCAGAGAAATTATGCTACTACTGAAAAAGAATTCTTAGCAGTTGTTTTTGCTTGTGATAAGTTCAGACCTTATATTGTTGATTCTAAAGTAACTATTCACACTGATCATGCTGCTATTAAATATCTTATGGAAAAGAAAGATGCTAACCTAGACTTATTAGATGGGTTCTCTTGCTACAAGAATTTGATTTGCATATTATTGATAGAAAGGGAGCTGAGAACCCCGTTGCAGACAACTTGTCTAGGTTAGAAAATGTTCTTGATGACCCACTACCTATTGATGATAGCTTTCCTGATGAACAACTGAATGTCATAAATGCTTCTCGTACTGCTCCATGGTATGCTGATTATGCTAATTACATTGTTGCTAAATTTATACCACCTAGTTTCACATACCAGCAAAAGAAAAAGTTTTCTATGATTTAAGACATTACTTCTGGGATGACCCACATCTTTATAAAGAAGGAGTAGATGGTGTTATTAGGCGTTGTGTACCTGAGCATGAACAGGAGCAGATCCTACGCAGGTGTCACTCCGAGGCTTACGGAGGACACCACGCTGGAGATAGAACTGCACATAAGGTATTGCAATCCGGTTTTTATTGGCCTACTCTCTTCAAAGATGCCCGTAAGTTTGTCTTATCTTGTGACGAATGTCAAAGAATTGGTAATATTAGTAGACGTCAAGAAATGCCTATGAATTATTCACTTGTTATTGAACCATTTGATGTTTGGGGCTTTCATTTTATGGGACCGTTTCCTGCCTCTAATGGATATACACAAATTTTAGTTGCTGTTGGTTACGTTACTAAGTGGGTAGAAGCTATTCCAACTAGTAGTGCTGATCATAACACTTCTATTAAGATGCTTAAAGAAGTTATTTTTCCGAGGTTTGGAGTCCCTAGATATTTAATGACTGATGGTGGTTCGCATTTCATTCATGGTGCTTTTCATAAGATGCTTGCTAAGTATGACGTTAATCATAGAATTGCATCTCCATATCACCCACAGTCTAGCGGTCAAGTAGAATTGAGCAAAAGAGAGCTCAAATTAATTTTGCAAAAGACTGTTAATAGATCTAGAAAGAATTGGTCCAAGAAACTTGATGATGCATTATGGGCCTATAGAACTGCATATAAAAATCATATGGGTATGTCTCCGTACAAAATGGTTTACGGGAAAGCATGTCACTTAATTCTCGAATTAGAACATAAGGCATATTGGGCTATTAAAGAGCTAAATTATGATTTCAAACTTGCCGGTGAGAAGAGGTTATTTGACATTAGCTCACTTGATGAATGGAGAACCCAAGCCTATGAGAATGCCAAGTTGTTTAAAGAAAAAGTTAAAAGATGGCATGACAAAAGGATACAAAAACGTGAGTTTAATGTAGGTGATTACGTGTTGCTATTCAACTCTCGTTTAAGATTTTTTGCAGGAAAACTTCTCTCTAAATGTGAAGGTCCTTACGTTATCGAGGAGGTCTATCGTTCCGGCGCCATAAAAATCAACAATTTCGAAGGCACAAATCCGAAGGTGGTGAACGGTCAAAGAATCAAACATTATATCTCAGGTAATCCTATAAATGTTGAAACTAATATTATTAAAACCGTAACCCCGGAGGAATACATAAGAAACACTTTCCAGAACGTTTCAGACTCCGAAAAGGAATAGGTATGTGGTACGGTAAGTAAACCGACTCCAAAACAGTTATAATGGTAATTTTTCTCCGTTTTGGAATATTTAGAAAAATAGGGAAATAAGAAGCAATCCGGGAAGGACACGAGGCTTCCACGAGGGTAGGAGGCGCACCCTACCCCCCTGGGCGCGCCCCCTGCCTCGTGGGCACCTCGTGCGCTCTCCGGACTCCGTTTTCTTGCAAGACACGTATTTTGGTCGGTAAAAATTCATTATATAATCTCCCGAAGGTTTTGACTCCTGTATCACGCAAATATCCTCTGTTCTTGTTTCGAGCTGTTTTCTGTCAGAGTCGTGAATGCCAGGCATCATGTCGTCTCCCTCCTCCAACAATAAGGCAACGATGCTTGGCTGATGAAGATAGAGCTGAAGAGAGAAGAACCCGAGGAGATCAACAAGGATGATGGGATCAAGAAGACTATGGAAGATCAGGCTCCGGCAGCAGAAGAAGAAGACACACTTCCACCTCTCTTTACCCCAACTGAGATCGAAGCTTTCAAGATGATTGCGTTAGCTCGTATACAAAACAAGTATCTCACATGTGAAAAATATTTTGTTGAAGGAGCATATTGTCGCACTCAAGGGCATTATCCGCAAGTTGGAGGATCTCTTACGCTCGATGTGCGACTACCCATCATCACCACCATCTTCTTCACCAGCAAGGGAGACATAATCACATGGGTATGGGCACTCCCCTTGGCAACTGCCAAGCTTGGGAGAGGTGCCCCGGTATCGTATCACCATCATACTCCTATCTTTACCGCTTTTCTTAGTTCGATCCTTTTAGTAATATCTTGATCTAGTAGAATAAAGTTTTTGGTATGATTTAGTTTTGAGTTTTGCTTTATGATCCCTCTATGTAATCGAGTCCGTGAGCTATATATAATAAAGATTAGTGTTGAGTCAAGGGCTTGACTATTTTGCCATGATCTTGAGGGAATAAAATAAAAAGAAAGAATAAAAAGAAACAAAGAGATCATATTGATCTTATGGAGAGTAATGTCTTCACATAGAAAGAGTATGATGACTAAAAGTTGTTGAGAGTTGACAAACATAGTTTTGGTCATCGTTGCAATTAATAGGAAGTAATAAAGAAAGAGAGGTTTCACATATAAATATACTATCTTGGACATCGTTTATGATTGTGAGCACTCATTAAAATGTGACATGCTAAAGAGTTGATATTGGACAAGGAAGACAACGTAATGGGTTATGTTTTCTTATATCTGAGATAAAGTATATTTTCATGGATCATCCAACATGTTGAGCTCGCCTTTCTCCCTCATGCTAGCTAATTCCTTGCACCAAGTAGAGATACTACTTGTGCTTCCAAATACCCTTAAAACCAGCTTTGCCATGAGAGTCCACCATATCTACCTATGGATTGAGTAAGATCCCTCAAGTAAGTTGTCATCAGTGCAAGCAATAAAAATTGCTCTCTAAATATATATGACTTATTAGTGTGGGAGAAAATAAGCTTTATACGATCTTGTGATGTGGAAGAAATAAAAGCGACGGACTGCATAATAAAGGTCCATATCACAAGTGGCAATATAAAGTGACATTCTTTCTCATTAAGATTTTGTGCATCCAACCCTGAAAGCGCATGACAACCTCTGCTTCCCTCTGCGAAGGGCCTATCTTTTACTTTTACCTTCTACTTTATGCAAGAGTCATGGTGAACTTCACCTTTCCTTTTTACATTTTATCCTTTGGCAAGCACAGTGTGTTGAAAGATCCTGATATATATATATATATATATATATATATATATATATATATACATATATATATATATATATAATTGGATGTAAGTTAGCATGAGCTATTATTGTTGACATTACCCTTGAGGTAAAAGGTTGGGAGGCGAAACTATAAGCCCCTATCTTTCTCTGTGTACGATTAGAACTCCGTAACCATAAGTATTGCGTGAGTGTTAGCAATTGTGAAAGATTAAATGATAGTTGAGTATGTGGACTCGCTGAAAAGCTCTTACATAGACTCTTTCCGATGTTATGATAAATTGCAATTGCTTCAATGACTGAGATTATAGTTTGCTGGTTCTCAATGAAGTTTCTGATTCATACGTGACATTGTGAATAGATTATTACTTGAGCATAAGAAATCATATGATAATATCCATATATGTTGTTGTTATAAGAATGATCATGATGCCCTCATGTCCGTATTTTATTTTATCGACACCTCTATCTCTAAACATGTGGACATATTTATCATTATCGGCTTCCGCTTGAGGACAAGCGAGGTCTAAGCTTGGGGGAGTTCATACGTCCATTTTGCATCATGCTTTTATATCGATATTTATTGCATTATGGGCTGTTATTACACATTATGTCACAATACTTATGCCTATTATCTCTTATTTTACAAGTTTTACATAAAGAGGGAGAATGCCGGCAGCTGGAATTCTGGGCTGGAAAAGGAGCAAATATTAGAGACCTATTCTGAACAACTCAAAGTCCTGAAACTCCACGGAAGTTATTTTTGGAAATAATAAAAAATACTGAGCGAAGAAAATACCAGAGGGGGCCAACAACCTGGCCACGAGGGTGGGGAGCGCGCCCTACGCCCCTCGTTGCGCCCCCCTGCCTCGTGGGCCCCCTGGTAGCCCTTCGGTGCCCATCTTCTGCTATATGAAGTCTTTCGTCCGAGAAAAAATCATAAGCAAGCTTTCGGGACGAGACTCCGCCGCCACGAGGCGGAACCTTGGCGGAACCAATCTAGGGCTCCGGCGGAGCTGTTCTGCCGGGGAAACTTCCCTCCGGGAGGGGGAAATCATCGCCATCGTCATCACCAACGCTCCTCTCATCGGGAGGGGGCCAATCTCCATCAACATCTTCACCAGCACCATCTCCTCTAAAACCCTAGTTCATCTCTTGTACTCAATCTTTGTCCCAAAGCCTCAGATTGGTACCTGTAGGTTGCTAGTAGTGTTGATTACTCCTTGTAGTTGATGCTAGTTGGTTTATTTGGTGGAAGATCATATGGTGAGATCCATTATGCATATTAATACCCCTCTGATTATGAACATGAATATGCTTTGTGAGTAGTTACGTTTGTTCCTGAGGACATGGGAGAAGTCTTGCTATTAGTAGTCATGTGAATTTGGTATTCGTTCGATATTTTGATGAGATGTATGTTGTCTCTCCTCTAGTGGTGTCATGTGAACGTCGACTACATGACACTTCACCACTGTTTCGGCCTAGAGGAAGGCATTGGGAAGTAATAAGTAGATGATGGGTTGCTAGAGTGACAGAGGCTTAAACCCTAGTTTATGCGTTGCTTCGTAAGGGGCTGATTTGGATCCATATGTTTCATGCTATGGTTAGGTTTACCTTAATACTTGTTTTGTAGTTGCGGATGCTTGCAATAGGAGTTAATCATAAGTGCGATGTTTTTCCAAGTAAGGACAGCACCCAAGCACGGGTCCACCCACATATCAAATTATCAAAGTACCGAACGTGAATCATATGAACGTGATGAAAACTAGCTTCACGATAATTCCCATGTGTCCTCGGGAGCGCTTTTCTCTATATAAGAGTTTGTCCAGGCTTGTCCTTTGCTACAAAAAGGATTGTGCCATCTTGCTGCACTTTATTTACACTTGTTACTTGTTACCCGTTACAAATTACCTTATCACAAAACTATCTGTTACCTATAATTCAAGTGCTTACAGAGAATACCTTGTTGAAAACCGCTTGTCATTTCCTTCTGCTCCTCGTTGGGTTCGACACTCTTACTTATCGAAAGGACTATGACAGATCCCTTACACTTGTGGGCCATCAAGACTCTTTTCTGGCGCCGTTGCCGGGGAGTGAAGCGCCTTTGGTAGGTGGAATTTGGTAAGGAAAAATTTATATAGTGTGCTGAAATTTACTGTCACTTGTTACTATGGAAAGTAATCCTTTGAGGGGCTTGTTCGGGGTATCTTCACCCCGACCAGTAGAGCAAATAGTTGCTCCTCAACCTACTGAACCTACTGAAAATGTTTACTTTGAAATTCCTTCGGGTATGATAGAGAAACTGCTAGCTAATCCTTTTGCAGGAGATGGAATTTTGCATCCCGATTTACACTTAATCTATGTGGATGAAGTTTGTGGATTATTTAAGCTTGAAGGTATGCCCAATGATGTTATCAAGAAGAAGGTCTTCCCTTTATCTTTGAAGGGAGATGCATTGACATGGTATAGGCTATGTGATGATATGGGATCATGGGACTACAAGCGACTGAAATTGGAATTTCATCAGAAGTTTTATCCTATGCATCTTGTTCATCGCGATCGTAATTATATATATAATTTTTGGCCTCGCGAAGGAGAAAGCATCGCTCCAGCTTGGGGGAGGCTTAAGTCAATGTTATATTCATGCCCCAATCATGAGCTCTCAAGAGAAATGATTATTCAAAAAATTTATGCTCGGCTTTCTGACAACAATCGCTCCATGCTCGATACTTCTTGTACTGGTTCTTTTATGATGAAGACTATTGAATTCAAATGGGATTTATTGGAAAGAATTAAATGCAACTCTGAAGATTGGGATCTCGACGAAGGTAAGGAGTGAGGTATAACACCTAAGTTTGATTGTGTTAAATCTTTTATGGATACCGATGTTTTCCGTAAATTTAGCACTAAATATGGACTTGACTCTGAGATAGTAGCTTCTTTCTGTGAATCCTTTGCTGCTCATGTTGATATCCCTAAGGAGAAGTGGTTTAAATATAGTCCTCCCGTTGAAGTAAAAGTAGTTGCACCTATTAAAGTTGAAGAAAAGACTATCACTTATAATGATCTCGTTGCTCCTACTGCTTATGTTGAGAAACCACCTTTCCCTGTTAGATTAAAGGATCATGCGAAAGCCTCAACTATAGTCAACAAAAGTAATATTAGGACACACAAACTCCTGAGCAAGTTAAAGTTGAACCTAATATTGCTATGGTTAAAGATCTCTTGGGTGATAATATTGATGGGCATGTTATTTACTTCTGTGATGAGCCCGCTAGAATTGCTAAACCTGGTGCCAAAGATAAACATAGACCTGTTGTAGGCATGCCTGTTATTTCTGGTTAAATAGGAGATCATTTTTATCATGGCTTGTGTGATATAGGTGCTAGTGCTAGTGCAATACCTATTTCTTTATATCAAGAAATTATGCATGATATTGCACCTGCTGAGTTAGAAGAAATTGATGTTACCATTAAGCTAGCCAATAGAGATACTATTTCACCAATTGGGATTGTTAGAGATGTTGAAGTCTTGTGTGGGAAAGCTAAATATCCTGCTGATTTTCTTGTTCTTGGTTCCCCACAAGATAGCTTTTGTCCCATTATATTTGGTAGACCCTTTTCTTTAATACTGGTAATTGTAAGATAGACTGGAAAAAGGATGTTGTGACTATTGGTTTGGATGATATGTCTCATGAGTTTATTTTTTCTAAATTTCGTAGACAACCCCGTGATGAAGAATTGCCTAGTAAAGATGAAATTATTAGCCTTGCTTCTATTGCCGTACCCCCTAATGATCCTTTAGAACAATATTTGCTAGACCATGAGAATGATATGTTTTTGAATGAAAGAAGGGAAATAGATGAAGTATTCTTCAAAGAGGGACCTATTCTAAAACACAACTTGCCTGTTGAAATCCTAGGGGATCCTCCTCCACCCAAGGGTGATCCAGTGTTTGAGCTTAAACCATTACCTGATACTCTTAAATATGCTTATCTTGATGAAAAGAAGATATATCCTGTTATTATTAGTGCTAACCTTTCAGAGCATGAAGAAGCTGAAGAAGCAGCGTGCTGCTATTGGATATACTCTTGATGATCTTAAGGGCACCGTGCTTCATATTTGGTGTATCGTCTCAAAAGGATTTTCACATAATACCCAAGGAAATGTGTGTGTGTGTGTGTGTGTGTTGTAATACGAGCTATTACATAAAAGGGAAGTGAGCAACCAACCCTAATTCGACATAAACTCAGACATTAACATCAAGTATAAGGGTGAATGACATGCAACATCAATTGTGAATAAGAGGGCTAAAACTTGCGCAGAAAATATACTCCCTCTATTCCTAAATTTAAGTCTTTTTGGAGATCCTAATATGAACTACATACTTATGTATATAGACATATTTTAGAAAAGAACTATATATAGACATATTTTAGAAAATGTAGATTCACCCGTTTTGCTCCGTATGTAGTCCGCATTGGAATATCTAAAAAGACTTGTATTTAAGAACGGAGGGAGTAAGGCACAACTCACAACTTTACAACACATTTTTCCTGTGTTAGCACAAAAGTCAAATAATACATGATAGGATTGAGGAGAGAAGGTCTATAATATTAGTCTTACCGGTTGTTCATAATTCTATTATCAAGAGGGAGAGAGAGAGAATTGGCACCCCCAAATTGTCTCCATATGTCTTGCTATCCGAAAACCCAGGCCATATGTGAGGAGGAAATGGGGTGAGGACGTCTATGGACAGCACGCAACATCAGGCCGAAAAAGGCACAATTTTCTAAAATATTACTCCCTCTGTAAACTATAATATAAGAGCGTTTAGATCACTACGCTCTTATATTAGTTTATGGAGGGAGTACAAGGCACCCGAAATATATTGATGGTATGAATTGCAACGAACTTAAATGCTTAATACAATCAACCAAAAAGCTACCAGCGTGCTTCTCCATTTTGAGCCAGTCCACCTATTGAGGACTTCTTGATTAAAACCTGCAATCGTTCCAGATAGCTTGCAAAACAGGAGTTTTATGTTAGTAAATAATGTAATAATAATAATTTTAGTTGAGTTGAAAGGCTTAAATTGAAAACCAACAAATATACGGAGGCTTATTTCATACTGCTATTTTAATGAGCACCAATAACCTCCTTGTCAACATCATAATATATCATCCAAAATCATATTAACAATTTGTGCATGCACCTAGGAGCCATTGCCAATTTCCGTTATGAATATAAATAATATAATTAATTGACAAACATTGGATTGTAACAGATGTGAAAAACACTTCATCTTTCAAGGAATCAGATGGTATGAGTATCGTCCGAAAGCTTTCTGGAGAAATAAGAATAGAGAGTTGTTTAGTTCATCATCGTTACATGTATAAATGGGGAAAACACGCTATGAATAAGAGAAATAACAAATAAGGATAGAGAGTTGTTGTAACATCCCAATTTTCAATTTGGATGTTATACATAGGTCATCATATGCATATCATATTTTTATTTGCATTTTGGTTGAGATCCTAGAAATCTTAAGCAACTCAAGGACCCAAGGAGAGAGTTGGAGGTTTCACAAATTTTCATATTTGAATTTTTCTCAAATTTGAAAGGAGGATCAATTTGGTTTTAATATTTTTCTCTCCAATTATTTCCAATTATGAAATAAATGAGAGAATATAAAATGACTTCTTCAAAAGAGAGGAATATTGGAGGAGAAATTTTAAAATTAAATTTATATTTTATTTGCTATTTTATTTGAATTAGAAAAAATATGCATTTTTCAAAATTGCATTTTTAGGCCAGAAAAATGTTCACTTTGTTCTACATATTAGGTTTAGACGGTGAAAATTGTTTCTCGTATTTTTAGAAATTTTTTATAGGATTTTCTTTCAGGCGAATTTTATTAAATAAAAATTCCCGCCCAGCTAGGCCGAAGGCCCAGCCGAGCAGGACGGCCCGCTGCGCCGCCGCCTCCCTCCCGAGCGGGAGGAATCCCGCCGCTGCATCGACGCTGAGGAGTCCGGCTCGGACTCCCCTCGCGCCACCCCCTCGCCCAAGCAACGCCGCCCCCCCCCCCCCGCCTTTATAAGGAGCCGCCGCCACCGCCCCTCCTCCTCACCTGACGCCGCCGCCCGCCGCCTCCCGCAAGCCACAGCCGGAGCCGCCACAGCCACTCGCCGCCGCCGCCCACGAGTCGCCGTTCGCCTTCGCTGTTCCGCGCCGCCGCCGCCGCTTTGCCTCGCCGGAGCCGCCGGATTTCGTCACCGCCATTGACCCCGTCGCCGCCGCTTTGCCTCGCCGGAGCCGCCGGATTTCGTCACCGCCATTGACCCCGTCGTCGCCGTTAACCGGTATAAAACCGTCCCGGTTCGCCGGTTCTTTTTTCAGTTTTTTTGGTTCTTCGGTTTAGATTGGTTTATTTTTAGGGTTAGGGTTTTTCTCTGTTTTTACGTTCGGTTTTAATTTGCGGACGTTCGTCCGTTAATCCTCGGTAGCGAACTTTTTCGTTCGTTAGGGTTTCATAGCGAACATTCGTTCATTAGATTTTTCTTTTCTGTTTATTTTTGGCCAGGGACCTATCCGTGAATACTTTTCTTACCGATTAGTCCCTGGTCTTCAAACCCTCGCTGCTTTTTGCTCACTCGTCCAAATCTAGTGAAACCAACGCCAAAATCTTCTTCTTGTTCCCCTCTTTCCAGATAATCAAGTTGAACATGATTTTGACAAATTAAAATTCGCTTACAAGCAGATTTGAATTCGAACTTCTTTTGATCGTACTTTGAGTTTCGTAGCTCTGATTTGATTGATTCTTTTTGCAAATCGAAGCTCTTCAGTTGAGCTTTCAGATTGGATCTTTTCTCTTGAGTTTTACCTTGCATCTTATGCTTGAGTGCTTATGTATGCTATTGTTTGTTCATGATAGATTTTCCGGAGTGCGAAGTGTGCTTCTACGAGTCACTAAGGTTTTCAAATCGTCAACAAGGCAAGTAACACTTTGATCATACCCTTTATTACCCAGTTTTTATGCATTAGTTTTCAGTCCTCAAACACTTCATGGTTAGGACTTGAATACTTGTGGGTATTGGGAAGTAGTTGATGAGGTAGAACCTATTGTCTTTAATTCAAACCCTGGGAGTTACTTCTACGTTATGCTTATACTGCTATGCTATGCTCGTAGACGTGGTTTGGGTTTGAGTGATCCATGACAGATGTGAGAGTTTTAATTAATGGTTAAACTTAAGGTGGCTACTTTAATAGACATCTGGGTGGATTGGTTGAGGCACCCTGGAGCACCCAATAGTTGTCGGGGCACCTGGAGCAATCCCGCGTTGTCCTGGGATATCCCGGAGTACCCGTGTCATCATCCTAAGATTCTCCACCTAGGCTCAAAGGGATCATAAGATTATTCATGCTGGAAACTTCCGTGTGCAGCCACAAGCCATTAAGGGTCTGGCATAGTTGAGTATGTTGTGTGACCTCTTTTAGTGGTAGGCTAGCAGATGTAGGGGAAAGTAGGTGTTACTGTCTACCCAGAGTAAAGAGTTAATGCTTCTGAAAGACTGTGTCTCGGTCATCCGTGTCTCAAACAACTTGTAGTGCGAGAAATCCAACGGAGGAGATCGAGTCTCGTGGGGAAAAGTGCGCAAACCTCTGCAGAGTGTACAAACTAATCATGGTTAGCCGTGTCCCCGGTTATGGACATCTTGAGTATCTGGTTCTTGAATTATTGATTTGATCTCATCACTCTGCTTAATTAATTTGTTGGGTTGATGATTATTAATTTGGGATTGAGTTGGAGGAACCTTCTCAATGTTTTCAACAAACTTTGTAGTTAGATAAAATATATTCCTTTATTGTAGGGAAAAACTAGCTTTCTGCAAAAAAAATAACCATAGAGCCTCCACAAGCCAAATATGCATATAGTTATAGTTGTTACATGTTCATTGCTCTATAGTGTTATTTTGCTAGCATATTCCATGTGCTGACCTACACAGGCTGCAACGTATTATGTTGCAGAGTTTTCAGACCAAGAGTAAGGTGCGCTAGGTCGTTGTCGTGCACTCAGCTATGCCGTTGGAGTTGATGGACTCATTTACATTAGAAGCTTCCGCGGTTATCTTATTTAGATGGCCTTCGGCCATATTATTGTAATAAGTTCTCTTTTGAGACATTCGATGTATTAAGTGTGTGATTAAACTCTGTTATAAATCCTCGAATATTGTGTGTGTCAGCATTACCGATCCAGGGATGACACTTAAGCACAGAGATTTGACCGCCTGAGGTCGGATCGCTACAAGATGATATCAGTGCACATGCTGACTGTAGGACACGACCACTAAGATAAGCCATAGGACCTCTTCTCTACTCATTTCTGACTCTTCTCCATTTTCTACTCTATAGATGGCGGACCCAAGGAACAAGTTTGCTCAACCGGATGAAGACACACCTTTTGGACGACACTTGAAGGAAGCCGCTAGATACCTGAACATTGGAATACCAAGTTTCACCGGAACCTACACCGCCACTTTACCAGAAGAGGAGCGTTGGATGATTCGAGTTCATGTTCCAGGAAGGACATTCACACCAGTTACTGAGCCCATAGAGTTTTCCTTTGATGCACCAACCTAGAGTCTAGGAAAGAGCATGGCAGCTCACATTGCCATGGGACGCATCGGCGAGGTATACCACAAGGATCTTAAGGACACCATCTACCAGATATGTGGACGCCGAGATGAGCAATGGGAGATGATCTGCACCAGGAGTGATAAATCCATTTCAACCTACATCCAGGAGTTAAACCAACACATTCGTCGTCAGGAGAACCAGATGTGCGCCAGCATGCTAGACATGAAGAAGGTGATGACCAGGAACATGGAGCTAGAAGAGGAACTCAAGTCTACACGCGATGGATATGAAGAGGAGATTGCAGTACTACTGGAGAAGAATGAAGACCTGAAGAAGAAGCTAGGAATATTCATGGGAGATCCCGCGCTAGAGGAGGACAACCACCCAGAAGACTACATCATCATCGACGACACCGACTCCGACCCCGATAGCGATGATGATTATGAAGACGAAGTTGGAGCAGATATCATGGAGTCTTCCTCCGATCAAAATTTCTATTCAACCACCAAATTATCAGTAGAATTTCCCCCATGTATATAGTAATAGTCCGAGTATTTTGTAACGGTAGCTAGATCGATCGTATGCCCTTGTTTGAATTGAGTGATGTGATATGAATGTGTTTGTCTCATGTGCATATGGGTAGTGATTTCTCTTTAGACCTCACTCTATTCTAATCTCTCCCCTCTAAACCAATCAGATGCCTCCGAGATGTGACCCCGGATTTGTCTTCCCACCGGAGCTCACTCAGTTGATCCAATAGCAGAATGCCTTGATGCAACTACTAGTCCAGAACCAAGGCAACAACAACAACAACAACAACAATCCGCCGCCGCCACCTCCAGTGGACAACTTAGCCCATTATCTAAGGTTGAATCCGCCGGTGTTTTCCAGTAGTAACGAGCCGATTGTTGCTAATGACTGGCTCCGCAGGATTTGAAGGGAGCTGACCACCGCAGGTTGCACAGATGCTGAGAAGGCACGCTTTGCCGCACATCAATTGGATGGACCCGCGGCCTCATGGTGGGAGAATTACACAGCCACTTTTCCCATAGCCAATGTCACATGGGATCAGTTTCAACAAGCTTTCCGCACAGCACATGTCTCAACTGGAGCAATGAGTATGAAGAAGCGTGAGTTTCGCAGCTTACGCCAGGGAAAACGTACTGTGGCACAGTACGTGGATGAGTTTAGTAAGTTAGTTGGCTATGCCCCAGATGATGTGGCCACAGATGCCGCAAAATAGGAGAAGTTTATGGAAGGGCTGAATGATGAGCTGAGCATGCAGTTGATGGTGGAAACATTTGCTAACTACCAGGAGTTGGTAGATAGGGCTCTTATGATCGAAGGCAAGCAGCAACAGATAGAGATCCGCAGTTTTCTGGGAGTCGCAGGATATTATAGGAGGTTCATTGAGAATTTTTCCAAGATTGCGAAACCCATGACAGAGTTGTTGAAGAAGGACACTAAGTTCAAATGGACCGAGGAATGTGAGGCCAGTTTTCAGGAGTTGAAGAAACGTTTGGTTACAGCCCCAGTGTTGATTCTTCCGGATATATGCAAGGATTTCCAAGTGTATTGCAACACTTCTCGCTTAGGACTTGGAGCTGTACTTATGCAGGATGGAAGAGTTGTTTCATATGCCTCACGACAGCTTCGACCCCACGAGTTGAATTATGCCACACATGATTTGGAGTTAGCAGGAGTAGTGCATGCGCTCAAGACCTGGAGACATTTTCTTATTGGAAACCGTTGTGATGTATACACGGATCATAAGAGTCTGAAGTATATTTTCACCCAGAAGGAGTTGAATCTCAGGCAGAGGAGATGGTTGGAGTTAATAAAGGATTATGATATGAAGCTGCATTATCATCCAGGAAAGGCCAAATGTCGTAGCAGACGCTTTGAGCCGGAAGAGTTATGTCAATACCCTCGTAAGCGGAGGATTACCGCAGGAGTTAGTCGACGATCTCAAGGAACTTCATTTGGAGATAGTTCCAAGAGGTTTTGTTGCAGCAATGGAGGTTCAGTCTACATTATTGGGAAAGATTCGAGAAGCTGAGAAAGAGGATAAGGAAATTTCCGAAATAAAGGAGAAGATGAGCAAAGGAAAAGCCAAGGGTTTTCGTGAGGATGAGCACGAAACTTTATGGTTTGAGGATCGTGTATATGTGCCCAATAATGCAGAGATCAGGAAGTTAATACTTCAGGAAGCTCATGACTCACCATACTCGATTCACCCCAGAAACACCAAGATGTATTTGGATTTGAAGGAACGTTTCTGGTGGACAGGTATGAAGAAGGATATTGCCGAGTACGTAGCAGTATGTGATGTATGTCAGAGAGTGAAGGCAGAACACCAGAAGCCAGCATGATTACTACAGCCTATGCCGATACACGAATGGAAGTGGGACAAGCTTGGCATGAACTTCATTACCGGATTACCCAGGACACGATCAGGATATGATTCTATTTGGGTAGTAGTTGATCGCTTGACCAAAGTGGCTCACTTTATCCCTATGAAAACCACTTATACGAGCGCGAAGTTGGCCAAGATATATATGACCATGATCGTTTGTCTGCATGGAGTTTCGAGGACCATCATATCAGATAGAGGAACACAGTTTACCTCGAAGTTTTGGAATCAGCTGCACCAGACTTTGGGTACTAGGCTAGAATTCAGTATAGCCTCTCATCTGCAGACAGATTGACAGACCGAGAGAGTCAATCAGATTCTGGAGGACATGATGAGAGCTTGTGCGCTAGATTATGGATCTAGTTGGGATGATATCTTGCCTTACGCAGAGTTCTCATATAACAACAGTTACCAGGCTAGTTTGAAGATGGCACCTTTCGAAGCTTTGTATGGAAGAAGGTGCATGACACCATTGATGTGGGATGAAGTTGGAGATCGTCGGTTGTTTGGACCAGATTTAATCAAAGAATATGAAGAGAAGGTAAAGTTGATTCTTGATAGACTGAAGGTAGCTCAGTCTAGGCAGAAGAGTTACGCCGATACTAAATGCAAGGAGATAGTCTATGAAACCGGAGACAGAGCATATCTTCGTGTGTCACCACTCTGAGGAGTTAAACGATTCGGAGTTAAGGGAAAGCTAGCCTCGAGATTTGTAGGACCATACCGAGTTTTGGAACGTATGGGAGAGGTGGCCTATAGGTTGGAATTACCCGAAGGATTGTCAGGAGTTCACGATGTGTTTCACGTTTCCCAGTTGAAGAAGTGCCATGCTGAGATGGTTGATATTCCTTTGAGAGATACAGTGCCCCTCGAGGCAATTCAGTTAGAGAGTGACCTAACTTACGAGGAGAAACCGGTCAAGATTCTCACCAGCCGAGTTACACGCGGCAAGGTTATCAAGTTTTGCAAAGTTCAGTGGAGCCACCATACCGAGGAGGAAGCCACTTGGGAGTGAGAAGAAGATCAACGGAAAGACCACCCACACCTATTTTCTAGCCAACCCGAATCTCGAGGGCGAGATTCATCCTAAGGGGGGTAGGTTTGTAACATCCCAATTTTCAATTTGGATGTTATACATAGGTCATCATATGCATATCATATTTTTATTTGCATTTTGGTTGAGATCCTAGAAATCTTAAGCAACTCAAGGACCCAAGGAGAGAGTTGGAGGTTTCACAAATTTTCATATTTGAATTTTTCTCAATTTTGAAAGGAGGATCAATTTGGTTTTAATATTTTCTCTCCAATTATTTCCAATTATAGGAGAAATTTTAAAATCAAATTTATATTTTATTTGCATTTTATTTGAATTAAAAAAATATGCATTTTTGAAAATTGCATTTTTAGGCAAAAAAATGTTCACTTTGTTCTAAATACTAGGTTTAGATGATGAAAATTGTTTCTGGAATTTTTAGAATTTTTTTATAGGATTTTCTTTCGGGCGAATTTTATTAAAAAAAAAACTTCCCGCCCGACTGGGCCGAAGGCCCAGCCGAGCAGGCCGGCCCGCTGCGCCGCCGCCTCCCTCCCGAGAGGGAGGAATCCCGCCGCCGCACAGACGCCGAGGAGTCCGGCTCGGACTTCCCTCGCGCCGCCCCCTCGCCCAAGCAACGCCGCCCCCCTCGGCCTTTATAAGGAGCCACCGCTGCCGCCCCTCCTCCTCACCCGACGCCGCCACTCGCCACCTCCCGCGAGCCGGAGCCGCCGCAGCCGCCCCTCCTCACCCGACGTCGCCACTCGCCGCCTCCCGCAAGCCGGAGCCGTCGCAGCCGCTAGCCGCCGCCGCAGCTCGCCGCCGCCACCTGCGCCGCCGCCCACGCGTCGCTGTTCGCCGTCGCTGTTCCGCGCCGCCGCCGCCGCTTTGCCTCGCCGGAGCCGCCAGATTTCGTCGCCACCGTTGACCCCGCCGTCGCTGTTAACTGGTATAAAACCGTCCCGGTTCGCCGGTTCTTTTTTTGGTTTTTTTTGTTCTTCGGTTTAGATTGGTTTATTTTTAGGGTTAGGGTTTTTCTAGGTTTTTACGTTCGATTTTAATTTGCGGACGTTCGTCCATTAATCCTCGGTAGCGAACGTTTCCGTTCGTTAGGGTTTCATAGCGAACGTTCGTTCGTTAGATTTTTCTTTTTCTGTTTATTTTCGGTCAGGGATCTTTCCGTGAATACTTTTCTCACCGATTAGTCCCTGATCTTCAAACCCTCGCAACTTTTTGCTCGTTCATCCAAATCCAGTGAAACCAACGCCAAAATCTTCTACTTGTTCCCCTCTTTCCAGATAATCAACTTGAACATGATTTTGGCAAATTAAAATTTGCTTTCAAGCATATTTGAATTCGAACTTCTTTTGATCGTAGTTTGAGTTTCGTAGCTCCGATTTGATTGATTCTTTTTGCAAATCAAAGCTCTTCAGTTGAACTTTCAGATTGGATCTTTTCTCTTGAGTTTTACCCTTGCATCTTATGCTTGAGTGCTTATGTATGCTACTGTTTGTTCACGATAGAGTTTCCGGAGTGCGAAGCGTGCTACTACGAGTCACTAGGGTTTTCAGATCGTCAGCAAGGCAAGTAACACTTTTATCATACCCTTTATTACCCAGTTTTTATGTATTAGTTTTCAATCCTCAAACACTGCATGGTTAGGACTTGAATACTTGTGGGTATTGGGAAGTAGTTGATGAGGTAGAACCTATTGTCTTTAATTCAAACCCTGGGAGTTACTTCTACGTTATGCTTATACTGCTATGCTATGCTCGTAGACGTGGTTTGGGTTTGAGTGATCCATGACATATGTGAGAGTTTTAATTAATGGTTAAATTTAAGATGGCTACTTTAATACACATCTGGGTGGATTGGTTGAGGCACCCTGGAGCACCCAGTGGTTGTCTGGGCACCTGGAGCAATCCAGCGTTGTCCTGGGATATCCCGGAGTACCCATGTGATCATACTACGGTTTGCCACCTAGGCTCAAAGGGATCATACGATTATTCATGCTGAAAACTTCCGTGTGCAGCCACAAGCCATTATGGGCTCTGGCATAGTTGAGTATGTTGTGTGACCTCTTTCAGTGGTAGGCTAGCAGATGTAGGGGAAAGTAGGTGGTACTGTCTACCCAGAGTAAAGAGTTGATGGTTTTGAAAGACTGTGTCTCGGTCATACGTTTCTCAAACAACTTGTAGTGCGAGAAATCCAACGGAGGAGATCGAGTCTTGTGGGGAAAAGTGTGCAAACCTCTGCAGAGTGTACAAACTAATCATGGTTAGCCGTGTCCTCGGTTATGGTCATCTTGAGTAGCTGGTACTTGAATTATTGATTTGATCTCATCACTCTACTTAATTAATTTGTGGGGTTGATGATTATTAATTTGGGATTGAGTTGGAGGAACCTTCTCAATGTTTTCAACAAACTTTGTAGTTAAATAAAATATATTCCTTTGTTATAGGAAAAAACTAGCTTTCTGCAAAAAAATTAACCATAGAGTCTCCACTAGCCAAATATGCATATAGTTATAGCTGTTACATATTCATTGCTCTATAATGTTATTTTGCCAGCATATTCCATGTGCTGACCTTCACAGACTGTAACGTATTATGTTGCAGAGGTTTCAGACCAAGAGTAAGGTGCGCTAGGTCGTTGTCGTGCACTCAGCTATGCCGTTGGAGTTGATGGACTCATTTACCTTCGAAGCTTCCGCTGTTATCTTATTTAGATGGCCTTCAACCATATTATTATAATAATTTCTCTTTTAAGACATTCATTGTATTAAGTGTGTGATTGAACTCTGTTATAAATCCTTGAGTACTGTGTGTGTCAGCATTACCGATCCGGGGATGACACTTAAGCACAAAGATTTGACCGCCTAAGGCCGGGTCGCTACAGTTGTTAAGTTCATCACACTGTTTATTTGCTTAATGTAGAAATAATTTTATCGACAAATGAATTCCCACCAGTTCTTAAAAAATGACTATGTGGTTGACTTGGAAGGCATTTCATAACATGTATATTTCCTTTTGAGGATGACTACCTAAAAAAGGACCAAATACATCACTTGGTACATTCAGATAGCATCAGCGAACGAAGCTCCTCGGGCACGTCCGCAATTATCAATGAGTCCTCATGCCATCTAGCTTTGGCAGCGAGCTCATGTGCTAGACAGTTTTGTTCCCTTATGATGGCCTTGGCCCGAACTGAACTGAAGACCCGGCTTGTGTTTTTTATCTCACAGACAACCCAGAAACATCTCGATCGGTTTGATCTGGCTTGGCCCAATTCATTTGCAATCATTTTGTTGTCAGTCTCAATGATCAGTGGGCCTTGGTACAGTCTCGACAGCGATACCAGACCCATCAGGATAGCTTGCCCCTCTGCCTCTTCAACTTATCTGCATTTATTCATCGATTTACTCGCCGAGAAGACAACATGCCCCGTATGATCCCGTGCGATCGCGTTAGCCCAGGCTTGGCCTGTGCCTGACAAAAAGGCAGCGTCAGTGTTCAGTTTTACAACACCTTCAGACGGCTCTTTCCGCTGGGCATTTGGCTCGACGTTCGGCTGATTCCTAGGCGTGGTGTGTCCAGATGCAGACAGGGACCAGCAACTCTTGTTTCCCTGTCCAACAGCAGATAGCGACAGATTCCTGATTTCCTCCTCATATTGCACAAGGAACATCACCGGTCTCGAAATGGTTTCTTTGCCATCACTGTGGACACAGTTATCTCGTAGAAACCAGGTTCTCCATAACAACAGCAGAATTTTCTTTCTTATCTCTGAATCATACTTGTCCAGTAGGATTTGTAGCCAGTCTGTTCCAGTGTACCAGAACTCCTTTTCTTCTGGAAGCCTCCACTCTTTCCTCATGGCAAATCTCAACGCCTTACTTTTTGTGCATGATATAACAACATGATATTCATCTTCCTCCCCGTTCCCACATATGTCACACACACTATCCTGAACAATATATAGTACGCTTGCATAACATGTATATTTGCCTCATAATCAGAATGGGTGGTAGAATTACATAAGAGCAGTTTGTCCATTTCAGTGATACAACTTTCTGAAGGAACTGTGTCAATGATTCCCACAGAAAATATGGCGTCCGATACTGGGAAATGTAATAGCACACTAAGTCATAATTCTGAATGCTTAGGTATTTGGAGAGTATTATTTCTTCGAAAAAATGGACAAAGCAAATGAGCATGGTCCAATGCAGGTTCTGCAACTTCTATTTTACGTGTGTTTTGTAAATAATTTATCGGAAACACAAAGGAAGACAATATGTTTGAGTAGGTAACAATATGTTTTAGAAGATGATGGCTTCCTAAAATTTAAGCACATAACTGAAATTTACTGAACCGTGGGAGATGGATCGGTGGTACAGTAGAAGAATGAACAAATAGATTTTATTTCTATTTTCCACAACCTACATGTACAACAATGAGAAGTTCCTCAAGAACCAAGCTTACAACAGTGAATAAGAGGGGAAAGCAATATGGCAATTTAATGTCTCATCCACCCTGCAAGTTGGCAGCATCCCAAGTGATGAACAATTTTAAACATAATCTTTAACTGCAAGAATGACTACACTACAATTCGTCATTTGTTTGTTCCGGGCATTTCTACCCTGAATAAGAGATAATACAAGGACAAACTTAAAGTATGCTAATGCGGTGTAGTGCCATCAGGCATGGATAAGTATACAGGGAAAAACTCATGTTCTAGTCATTTTTTACCCCGAACGATGCATGGAACGACCAATAATAAACAAATTAGGAAAATTATGCATCTCTCTTTGTCCGTAATAAGGTTCGTCACTTCTACCAAATCAGTTAATTGTTTAACTATATCATTCGGCCGCCACTCTGTCCACGTGGGGAGTGTGCTAGCATTAGTAGCATGTATCTAAACTCTGATTACCGGCTCGTACATTGATTAACAATAATGCTGGTGCAGAGAGAACTCACTTGTGTTGAGAAACTGAAGAAGTGTTGGCGAAGGGTTGAGGGAGCTCGAAGGGATTGGTATCACTGAGCAAGTTGTGCTTCATTACAATCCCTAGAAAACTTCAGAAAGGGTGTTTTTGTCCACCCACATAAATCAAAAGGTAAATCTATGATTGCGCGGCAGGCCTGATAATCCACTCCAAACTAATAAAAAATAGATCAATCTGTGACTTGTTGAGTAATTAACAAACCCGGTGTTGTTGTCCACTACCAGCCGGCTGGAGGCCCCCACTCGTTTGGCTCCGCCTACTCGGTGCCAGCAGATTAGCACATGGATGCATCCGCCGGCGGTACCAACTGCACATCAAAGAACAACGGATTAGTACGTTGACAGGGATAGAAAAATATGAAACTCGGACACACGAAATTTGCAGTTATCAACAAACACTAATTTGAATACCTTCTAAATCTCACATAGTGCAGGGGTGCTGTGAATATCATTGTGTTCCATACATAATGTTCCTTTCTTAGTCTACTACCAGGTGCAGAATCCATCGACCACCACGATCCTCTGTCACATTAAAGCTGTTCTACATCATCAGATTAGAGTCTTTGCTCTTGTTGATAAATTGTGTAACACTCTGAAACACAATGATAATTTTTTTACTCGTTAGATTCAGATTAGAGTCTGTTTTTTTACTCTAAAACACAAAAAGATCATTGTCCCATTGTCAACGGGGTAAAGAAAGAATAGATTATCTTCATACCCCCGTATTTATGAAAAATATTTAGTCAACAAAAACATGTATACTGGCCCACTTCATTGCAAACCAACTCACGTGTGCAGCAACGTTATTTATTAATTAATGTAAAATAGTCTGCCACTCGACAAATTTTAGAACCAAATGGACAACTATGAAGAAGCATAAGTATTTTGTAATCCTTTTTTGTTTCCCTTATATGTTGCAGGCAGCATACGATACTTATCTGAAATACCTAAAGGCACAAGAATAGCTAGTGAAGAATGAAGAAACTTTAATCTAACCTCGCTCAATATGGTGTATTTCCTTGAGCACCCATGCGAGTGTCTTAGCTCTTCTTCGTACGCATGGGGCACCAGCATGTTCTCCAAGGAGGACAGTAGCTCTCACCCACGACCTCCTCGATGTCGTTGGCGAAGTAGCAGGGTGACAGCATGGAATTGCTTGGTCGCCTGTGTGGGTGGCCTCAAGGCGCTGCTGGTGGGAGGTCACAGACGAGCGCGTGATGTCGGTGAAGGTGGATCTAGAGAACAAGAATTCAACCTACAATTAAAGATTGCACATACATACTATGTAAGCCCTCCATATGTCTCAATTCAGATTACACATGTCTTACCTGCATCTCAATACTCCACATAATGTTGTGATTCAAACTGTCCTCCTCACCTTCTACAATTTTGTTGTTCGTGTACGCTACCCTATCCCCTGGTCGAAAAGCAATTACCGATTAGTGCAAAGGGATAACATAGAGAGGGCGGAAAAATGACTGGTGCAACTCCCAGCCACGTCTCTCCCAAATTCATCTCCCTCGCCGACCAAATATGAGTGCAAAATCGCCTGCTCCCTAGCCTCTCAACCATGTCAGGTGTAAATAGAACAACCGCTAGTCGTCGCCTCCGCATCCCCATCAGGCCATCAACCACACATCATGCAGAGAACAACACGAGAACACACATCATGCAGAGAACAACACGAGAGAACAACACGTACAATATTGAGAGAACTATGCATGATTCAGAGAAAAACCATCACGTTCCTCGCGCACCGTCAGCACACACCAAGCATGATCCAAAAGTGGTGGATCCAAAATTTGCAAACTTACTAGGAGAAGTGCTAATGAAAGGTACCGTGCAGGCTAGCTAGGGTGAGTCCTCTGGAAGGTGATACGTCCCATTCAGGCTGACCCCCCTTTGCTTTGGTCTAGTGTTGTTAATTCTCTGCTGAATAAATACCAACATCGGCAATGGATGTACAAATTTTGTGGAGTCACCATGGCGATGCAAGATCCGAAGAAAATATATAGTGGGGGCTGACCTTGCTGCTGCTGACCAACGTAGATTGAGGAGGCAATGGCTACGGGCTTCGAGTACGACGTCAGGGAGGATGATGCCTAGGTCGTTGAATGTATCCCCAACCATGGATCTCCTCTTCCTCCTTTTGATCGCCTCCCGGTCTCACAAGCACCCTTGCCCGGGATACACGGACGCAGTACGCGCAGGAAGATGGATAGAGCCACACTCCCTACCTTGACCGATCACTGATGTGGAGGGGGTCAACGATGGCCGGATCTGGAACGTCGGCGGGTGGGGAGGCCATGGCCGTCGTGGCGCCGATTGAGATCCATGGCGAGGCGTCTTCGCAAGGGAGGCGCGGTAGCGTGTGGATTAGGATCGACAAGGCATCTGGGGGCGGCCGCCATGGCTTGCAGGCGGGATTGGGGCGATCGTGAGGAGGATGAGGAACCGGTGGTGTGCGTATGTGCTTGCACGGGTTTCGTCGGGAGGGAGGAGTGGGTTTTTTCGTTGTTTAGCAGGAGGGGTGATGGGACGGGATGAAAAAAAACGACGAAAAAAGATCAGATGAAAATAAACCGTGAAGGCTATTGACCAATTCAGACATTATAAATAGAGATTATACAATGGTTTCGAGTAAAGTCGCAGTCGCATGAAAAGAAAGTTTTGAATAACCTACATCTTCCTTTTATCTTTTTATTAGAAAGTTGCAACGGGGGCATGTAGTAATGACCGTGATTTACATATCTTTTCATTGTTAATATGATTACATGTTGAAAATTAATTTTAGCTGCCAATTAAATTAGGTACAAGATCTTTCTTTTTTGAGAATAATTAAGGTACAAGATCCGTATCAGTCTGCTGATACGACACACACTTCGGCCGCCCTATACGGACACCAGCGGCTCGTGGGCCCACCACTCGTTTCTACCTTATCTTTTTTTATCTTTCTATCTCTCCATCCACTCGTTCTTAGTCAGCTCAATATTTTCCCTCCCTGTCCTACTTCGGCAGCGCACACCGCCCCCTTCGCCACGTCGACACTTCTCTTCCTAAACGATTGATCAAATGCAGAGCCCACCTCTTCTCTTCTCCCAGCTCATTGGACATCCTTCATCAGGAAGGCCAATGTCTACAACAATGGCGAAGGTGGACTGCGACAAGGCGACAGTGGATGTGTTGCCACCGCTGCAAACCTGTGTTGCAGGCGGCTAGTGGCGATGAGCCTTGATGTAGGGTAGGGACCCTAAGTTGCCCAATCTTTCACACTTGGAGGGGGTCTAGCCGGCCACTCAAGAACAAGAAGGAAATTCACTCAAGACAAGATCCAAATCACACATCCACTAATTTTGCAAACACACAAGATCCACAGGACTACAAGGTCAACAAGAGGAAAAGAGTGGCAAGGTAGTACTTCCCAAATCTTAAGGAGATGGGAGCTATATGATCTCAAGGGATCCTTCTCCCATGGGAGGTCTTGGTGATCCTATGATGTGGATCCTTCTCCCTTAGGAGGGTTGTGACAATCTTGAGAGATTCTTCTCCCTTAGGAGGTCTTGATCCTCTAGGATTCAAGGAGCATTGTTTTCTCAATTTAGTTCAACATACTTTACTAACCATAGAATGGAGGTAGGGGCGACTATGTATAGTACAAGTGCATTTGGGGCGAGAGGGGGGGATTACATGATCTCGAAGGGCCAAGATGCGCACATGCATTGCCAGACTGTCTGGGTAGCTACCCGGATTGTCTGGGCTATGGCCGGATGATCCGGGTAGGTACTTGGATGGCCCAACTCGATTGTTTCATGCTACTATATTATCACTTTTATATACTTTTTATACCAATTTAGATTATTTTTCTGGACTAACATATTAATTCAGTGCCCAGTGCCAGATATTGTTTTGTGCATGTTTTTAACTTTATAGAAAATCAATATCTATGGAGGTAAAAAAATGAGGTTTCAATACAATTTTTTCGAGTCATGAAGGTTCGAGAAAAGCACCGAAAGGGAACGAGAGGAGCTACAGGGTGCCCCACACGTCCACCTGGCATGGCCTGGGCCTTGGCTGCGCCCCTAGATCGTGTCGGGCCCTGTGCACCACCTTACGTCCATTCTTCCACCTATAAATTCCTTATTTTGTGAAACACTTTGCTAGATTTTTCTCGGAATTTTCCGCCGTCGCAAGCTTCTATCCCGAGGAGATCCAATCTGGAGGCCTATTCAGGTACTCTGCAGGAGGGGGGATCCATTACCGGTGTCGGTGTCTAAGAACCTGAAAATGCACTATTGCAGGAATGCCTAGCAATGGCGAGTGCAAAAAGGCCATCAGTTGTGGGCCATGCTCCCAGGGCTGCCTGACACCGACATCACGCCACTGCTAACATGTCATCAGTGGCGGGCGCCCGCCCGCTAGTGGTAGCCCGTTAGCAGTGGTGGGCGGCTTAGGCCGCCCGCCAAAGAAGTTTTGTGTAGAAATGGTGGGCTCTCTCTACTGCCCGCCACTATTATTAATCGATGCAGAATTGATGCTATTACAACATATTGCGCCTGGATCAGATCATCAGATTGCATGGGATACATAAATTCTAGTTTTAACGTTGATCCACATACACGCACCACATTACAATGATGGTTGATTAATGAAAAGTAGTTATAAAGAAAATATCAGAAGTGCATTATTAATGATAAGCATATATTTGTCGCTCGTTACACATAATTAATGGTTCCACGAGTTGTTTAGGAGTGAAAAGATTGTCGGATGATGTTCAACACATAGAGCGTTCGTAGAAGCCGGACAACTGCATGAATAACTATTGGACGGAACGAAACAGGGACCAACGGGCCGCTTGCACTAGAACCAAAGATTTGGCCTCTTGAAAAGCCAATTGAACTACCACACCTGGCGTGGGTATGGTGGCTGGACTCAGACCCGGCCAGATCCTCAGCCTCTCATCTGAGGTTGCCTCCTTCACGATGCACACCGCGAGGTGACTGAACCGCCTCTCCGCTATCTTCTCTACCGCTCGGAGAGAACACTGGGCCATTGGAATACTTCTGACTCAAGCTAACATCACCTCACTGATCTACTCTGCCCGATACTTGTCCTGTATCCATAGATAGTGCTTCTCAATGTCCGCCGCAGATACGTCGTCCCACAATTCTTCTACCGGACTCATCTGTTATTTTTAGCACACAATAACATTCAAAATATATACATGTAGAAAAGATCACAAGGTAAATGCATAAACATATGACACACATACATATAAAGTAGAGACCAGAAGGTAACAAGCATTGTGTCATGACATAATTTAATGTTTGACATTTTTCTAGAAAGCATACATATCCATCCTTTTGCCATAATATCCATCGGCATTTTGATGTTTAATTCTCAACTCTCGTTCTTCTTCACTCTCTGTGTCATAGTAGAACATCCCATCATCCCTTACTACATGGCGATTGATGATATTCGTGAGCACCCTCTGAAGGCGCTCATGCTCTATCCAAAAGTGAGCTAGCTTAACTTCCTTCTCATTCTCTTCGGACCATTGCTTCAACATTGAATCTCGTCTCAAAAGTGGCCCCGCGCGCACATAGTCATCCATGAGGACCATGGCATAGTAGCTAGACATGTGCATGGTTTCATCTTTTGGTTGTTGCTGGCAATAGAAGCTAGTGTGAAATTTGAAATGCGAATGCGGCATGTTCTTACGGTCGGACTTATGACACATCGAAAGAGAAACATTTAGAACTGTTTTCAGAGTTGTCCAGGGCTTCTTTGGGTCTCTCCTGGAATCAAAAAAATAAGCGCAGTCGTCCAGGGGCATTAGTGCGAGGACGATCTGGTGTTCATTGATGCACAAAAAAGTTCAACAATGTAACATGAGAATGAGATTGACATTGCAGTACGCAAGTGTATATGTGCAAGCATAGAGGAATTAACTTTTGTTTCGAAGTAAGGCACGATAAAGTTGTGCTTGTGCCGAGGACTTTGAAGAATTGTCTTGTGCAGGTAATTCGCCATAACGCACTGACCTTTACCGGAATCAACATTGCCAAAATGCATGATATACGGATCAAGGAAGGCAACTTCATTCCGGAGTAATGGATTTGTAGCATGCCAGGAGTAATGGATTTGTAGCTGATGGAAATATGCCCTAGAGGCAATAATAAAATGGTTAGTATTATATTTACTTAATCATGATAAAAGTTTATTATTCATGCTAGAATTGTATTGACCGGAAACTTAAATACATGTGTGGATACATAAACAAATACCGTGTCCCTAGTAAGCCTCTACTAGATTAGCTCGTTGATCAAGAGATGGTTAAGGTTTCGTAACCATAGACATGCGTTGTCACTTGATAATGCGATCACATCATTAGGTGATGTGATGGACAAGACCCATCCATTAGCTTAGCATACGATCGTTCAATTTATTGCTTAGTTAGGTCAATTTATTAGTTAGGTCATTTATATCAAAAATGGCATAATATGCTTAGTTCAATCAAAAAAGGCATAATTAGCTAGGTTAGCTCCATTTTACCTAAGTATGCTTACTTATTCTTCTTCTTCATTTTCTTCTTCTTCTTCTTCTTCTTCTTCTAGTTTTCTTGTCCTAACTTTCTTGTTTCCCACTTTGCAGATTTCATTTACTTCACGGAAGCTTGCATGGATGGAGTGTTCCCTTTCTGCTTTTCTTTCGTAGCTGAACAATGTGGAACTAGTTATATGGATGAATGGATAGGTAGTGTTGGATGAACAATGTGATGAAACTATGTGTTGGTTATGTATGGATGGAACTATGTGTTGGTTATGTATGTATGATGAAACTTGTGTGTTGGATATGTCATATGTCTGCTGTGAAATTTGTGTGGTGAAATTGAATGAATATAAGAAAAGACAGAAAAACAGGGGCTATACAGGCTCTTTGCCGTCCGCTGGCACACGACAAAGAGCTTTGTCATCAGCCAGTAGACGGCAAAGCTGCCACGTGGCAGCTACCTGTGCAACCTGGGTCACTGGCTGGCTATTTGGTTACTTTGCCGTCCGCTGGCAGATGGCAAAGAACGTTGCACCTTTGTCGTCCGCCAGCGGACGGCATAGCATGACACGTGGCAGCACCTAGGCTGGCCTATATTGCTACTTTGTCGTCCGCTGGCAGACGACAAAGGTGCAATGGTCTTTGCCGTCTGCTGGCAAATGGCAAAGCACGCCGTTAACCCCCTAACGGACCTAACCTAGCACTTGTGCCGTCCAGGCTCTTTGCTGTCTGCTGGCCGACGGCAAAGAGCGTTCCATCTTTGCCGTCCACCAGCAGACGGCAAAGAGCTCTTCGCCGTAGCCTATTCAGCCGAACCTGTTGCCGTCTGCTGGCGGACGACAAAGGCCTTTGCCATCAGCCATGGCAGATGACAAAGTTCCTGATTCCTGTAGTGATGTGGGAGGGGGCGCCACACATAACCACGACAATCTCTTAGCCGTGTGAGGCGCCCCCTCCATAGTTTCGTTCCTCGGTCATATTTTCATAGTGCTTAGGTGAAGCCCTGCGGAGATAGCATCACCACCACCGTCACCACGCCGTTGTGCTGCCGAAACTCATCCACTACTTCGCCGTTGTTGGTGTCAAAACCGGCGGATCTCGGGTAGGGGGTCCCGAACTGTGCGTCTAAGGTCGATGGTAACAGGAGACAGGGGGCACAATGTTTACCCAGGTTCGGGCCCTCTCTATGGAGGTAATACCCTACTTCTTGCTTGATTGATCTTGATGAATATGAGTATTACAAGAGTTGATCTACCACGAGATCGTAATGGCTAAAACCCTAGAAGTCTAGCCTGTATGACTATAATTGTATCTATCCTCTACGGACTAAGCCCTCCGGTTTATATAGACACCAAAGGGGACTAGGGTTACACAAAGTCGGTTACACAGAAGGGAATCTTCATATCCGGACGCCAAGCTTGCCTTCCACGCCAAGGAGAGTCCCATCCGGACACGGGAGAGAGTCTTCGGTCTTGTATCTTCACAGCGCATTAGTCCGGCCCATGTCCAACAGGCCGGACATCCGAGGACCCCTTAGTCCAGGACTCCCTCAGTAGCCCCTGAACCAGGCTTCAATGACGAGGTGTCCGGCGCGCATATTGTCTTCGGCATTGCAAGGCGGGTTCCCTCCTATGAATACTCCAAAATAGTCTTCGGACGCAACGAATGTATCCGGATCTACAACACAAGTACCACGCACAACCGCAGAGAGTATAATATTTCACGAGTCCAATCCGCTGACAACTTTTCGTAATGTGACATTACGTCTGCCCGGTCATTATTTCGAACCGTTTTCTTCCGCCGTTCCGTGTTTCGAGATGCGGTTTCCATTAGCATGTCCTGTCAAAGCAGAGATCATGTCCCCTTATTGCGGGATTCTCATCAATACGGGCGTGGGTAATCCAACCGTGCCATTTGCACAACCCTTGGGAACAGGCGAGTTTTAAGGCGAGTGGGGATGCGTTTGATATTCACTGCCTTTATAAGGAGATAAGGATTCCCCTTCTTCACCCACGCCTTCTCTTTCTCTGCCCTTCCATTCTCGAGCTCCAGCGCCCAAGTTCTCATCTTTTCCGCCTCAAGCAAGCACTCAGCCATGTCCGGATCTGGAGGGCAAGGCAAGTGGATGGCCTCCTCCGTCAAGGAGAAGGACATGACTGAGCTTCGGGCGGCCGGGTATCTAGCGAAGGAAATCGCCCAGCGTCTTCCGGCAAAGAAACAAGTCATCCCCACCCCGAAGCCGAATGAGAGGGTGGTGTTCATCCCCCATTTTGTCCGTGGGTTAGGGTTTCCTCTCCACCCTTTTGTCCATGGACTGATGTTCTATTACGGGCTAGATTTCCATGATCTAGCCCCGAACTCCTTCCTCAACATCTCGGCATTTATTGTCGTGTGCGAGGCCTTCCTCCGCATTCCTCCCCACTTTGGACTATGGCTCAAGATCTTCAACATGAAGCCGAAGGTGGTGGATGGCCAGCACGCGGAGTGCGGAGGTGCCATGGTGAGCAAGATGCCCAATGTCACATGGCCCAAAGGCACATTTGTGGAGACTGTCAAGGAGTGGCAGAAGCTGTGGTTCTATATCACAGAGCCTCGCGACGCCACCTGGGCCACAGCTCCCGAGTTCAAATCCGGAGCTCCAATGCGGCTCACCTCCTGGATAGAGAAGGGCCCAAATTGGTCTTCGTCGGACGAGCTGATAGCGCTCCAGACGCGCATCCAAAGCATGGTGGATAAAAACATCAAGCTCGTCCACGTGATCCAGGTGATGCTAGTTCGCCTGATCCTTCCATGCCAGAGCCGGACATCCCCTTATGGGAATTTGATCCAGAGAAGCACCAAACCTTGGAAAGACTCTTCGGAACTACTCACGAAGATGTCTGGAAGTTGCTCTTCAAGGCAACGAGACGCCGCCGGCCATTGACTCGGACCGCGGGCACGATCGTGCCCATCCTGCCAGTGCAGTAAGTCACATCTCAAGGCGCATCCTCTACTTGTTCGTTTAAGGAGGATGTCTAAACTTTACTATTTCATTCTTTCAGGCATGGACGGAGAAAGCGGAGCAGATTTGGTGTCCGGCTCCGCTGCCTGAGGAACCAGTCATCCCGCTCCTAGCGAAGATGCTGGTTCCGGCGCCCTACAAGACGCCGGAGAAGAAGGCCAAGGGGGCCAAAGGTGGCCCTCGCTGCAAGACAAGACTCACTCCTCTGCCGCCGAAGACGATGAGGAGGAGGAGGAGGAGGAGGAGGAGAGCGACTCTCCCCCTGATGGGGGGAGGAAGAAGAGGGCGGCCTCAACAAATCTGGAGGCGGAGGCGCCCAAGAGGGGGAAGGGCCCCCTCACGGATAACTCCGCGTGGGAAGTCGACAGCAGCCCAGAGCGACCCCCCTGAAGCAAGCCCTGGCCGCATCGTAAGTACAAAAAAGCCCAGATGCATCCATGTATCCGGCCTCTCCTCTTTATGGTATTAATATGTGTAATCATGTTATTGCAGTCCGACCCATGACAGCTCCCAGCGATCCTCATCAAGAGGTTTGTTGGATTCAAAGGCAATGGCCAGCGAGTCACCGCCGGTCGCTTACTCTCCCACGGCCAAGGGTGACGCCGAGGCGCTGTCGCGAAGGACCTTCCCAGGCCAGGGAGAATCTCGGGAGGCCGTCAGGGTGGCGCTAGAGGGCGAAACATTAGTTGTCGGACACATGGGGGAGCAGATCCCCATGGAGACCGGCGATGGGGGCCATGTTCAGTTCGGCCCCCAACTGGATACAATTCCGGATTCCTACACGGCTCCGGAATCCGGCGTGCAACCTCCTCCGAGAGACGGAGGTGTGCCTATTCCGCCGGTGACCTCTGTCTAACCAGAGGCACCGGATAATCTGCTGGAAGCGCTACGAGGCGCTTCCATTGTGGATGAACACCGTATCCTTATGGGTACGGTGATTGAGAGGGTTCAGTCCGTCAAGAGCGGACTAACCGAAGCCTGCAGCAGCCTGCTGACAGGTTTTGAGGTAAGCGGCGCAAAAGAGAAAATCCCAATATAGACAGTGGCCCCTGAGACACAGTCCGGTGTTCGGAAAGAAAGGCCGGACAAAGGATCAATTCATTTTTGCAGGAAACTAACTAAATGTGTCTTATATGAATAAGCAGGCATCGTTGCTGGCCGCGACCTCACACACTGCCGAAGTCTCTGGACTAAAGCAGAGGCTGGAGCGGGCCGAGGAAGAGCTCGGGCAAGCGAAGAAGCAGCTAGAAGACAAGCAAGGTATGTAATGACTTGCTGTATATTCGGAAAGAATAAATGATGTGTATTGACCGTAGTGTCATGATATGTGTAGGAGCGACGGCCGAGGTCGAGGCCCTTAAAAAGGCACTGGCCAAAGCCGAGGAGAAAGCCGCCAAGGAACAAGCCGCCCGTAAGAAACTCAAGGCCAGGCTTAATGAGGTCCAGCAAGAGCTCCAGGATGCTGTGAAAAAATGCGAGACCTTGGAGTGCGATGTTTCGGCTCGAGAGACCGAACTCGCCAAGGCTCGCCAAAGCGCGGAAGAGGCCCGGGTTGAAGCCCAGGGCGCCCTCCAGGAGATCCAGGAGGCCAAGAAAATCGTGGCGGGTAAGGCGTTTAGTATGCAAAGCAAGTATGTGAAGAAGAAGTATTTCTTACTAACCCAGATTCGGAGTTCTCCAGAGGCGTTTGCGGATCTTCCATGCAGTGTGTCTGACGCTGCGGAGTTCTTCCGAGCCGAAGAAGGGAGCTCTATGGAGAAGCTTTTCTGGTCACAATATCTTGCGCCAGAACATCCAGTGCCCTTTAGCGATCAGCTAAAACAGCTGGTCGAGCTGCATAGGGTGGCCGAGCTAGCCATGAAGGATTTGATAATCCGGCTGTGGCCTGCCGTAGCTATACCCAGCAGCTACTTCGGTCTCGTGAAGCGGCTGGTAGATGCCTTCCCTCGGCTGGACGTCGTCAAGCGGTCGGCCTGCATCGAGGGCGCGCGCATGGCCTTCGCCCGCATCAAGGTGTGGTGGGCGAAGATGGATGCCGTCAAGCTTGTGACCGAGGGGCCGCCCGAAGGCAAGGAGCACCGCACGCCCGAGCGGTATTTTGAAGACGTCCTGGTGGGGTCTTGCATTGTGGCGACGCAATGTGCGCAAGACATTATCTTTGAATGAATATATTCATGTTGTCTCTACCTTGTATGATGAAACAAAGTTGTTTTGTAATATAATGTTTGTTTTTTTAAAAAAAATACATCCTGTGCGGCTGTGTTGTTTGAAATCTGAGAGTTGGCCAGTTGTCGGCTTCTGCCCCCACGTAGGTAGTACGGGGGTGTTCAGGATGGAATCTAAACACTCTTGATCCAATTGTTTGGTCCTTGAAGGAGGTGATAAGCGCAACAAACCAGGCAATCAGACAATACGGCTTGAACACCCTCACTTAGCCATGGGAGTTTGACAATAGAAATTTAGGCGTAGCCCCTAGTATCCGAACTAGGATGCTGTAAACACCTGATCGGGCAAGTACCAATCCCTCGTGTAATGCGGAAAAAATCTCTAAGGATTTGAGACCTCCGAAGAGCTGACCGGCTCTCGCCGCATCATGACAGTCAGTTTTCGGCTTTCTCTACTGAGGTGCTCATCCGGGTAAACCAGGGCACAATCGCAGTAGTTCTCCCTTTACTACCTTAGCCGATATAGCGGAACGTAAGGTAGCAAGCACAGGAGCCGGCCAACCCAACTATTGACCAAAGACATGATTCAGAGCCAATGCATATAGTGCTAAATTCAGGGTGCCGAAATATAATGTGAAAAGTGTTCGGACTTTGTTGCCGTAGTGCGGGGCGCTATGAAGCCCCTGGCAAATGTGAAACGTACCAAAGTGTACGGGTGCTATCTGTTAAGGTTATCAACAGAAAAAGGAAAACAGAAAAGGAGCAGAGCCAGGGCCGCAGAATTTTGGGCCGCCAACTGTTGCCATTATAATTTGATTAATACGTCAAAGCGCATTGATACAAATAGTGCAATAAGCAACGGGCTAAGCCACAACCAAGGGAGAGCTGCGTGTGGGTCCTGAAAACAGGTAGAGTGATTGTTAAAGAAACCACCTAGAAATTCCCCTATACGTCTGTGCTTCTTGTCATCTTGGTGTATTTATCCTTCGAAAGGACCGGTGATCAGGCCATCAGGGAAGGTCTGTGGAAAAGAAACCTGAAAAGAAGAAAAAAGGAAATAGTGAAAGTATATGTGTCCATGGGCGGTCAAGCCGTATTGTGGATCACAAGCTAGTTATGCCTTCGTCTATGCCCATGGTATTTTGAGTGCGTAGTTATGTATGCGCGGTACGAACGCCGCTACTTGATCGGGACTTGGACGGAGGCCAAATTGCTAGTCGAGCTCTTAGCGAGCCGAGCTGTCCTGCTGCAGAATAGTCCGGACTCTCTTGACAGTGTCCGGGAGCTCGGCAGCCGAATTAAGGTTCTTCTTGAAAAGGCCGCTCTGTACTTCTGCTGCTAAGGCAGCGGTGTGCTCTTCCGTACGGAGGGAGCGCTCTGTGTTTCCATTAACTGTTATGACGCCGCGTGGCCTGGGCATCTTGAGCTTGAGATAAGCATAGTGTGGCACCACGTTGAATCGAGCAAATGCGGTTTGTCCGAGCAGTGCGTGATAGCCGCTGCGGAAGGGGACGATATCGAAGATTAACGCTGTCGGATTTCGGGTTCCGGCAAAACCCTTAAGGTTCGAACTCTGGGGTGCGCGCGAAGATCTCCCCCTCACCGATCGCGCCCTCACACACTTCACGAATTCATGGACTAGCTCGTCGAACCCAAAGAACACAAAGACACAAGATTTACACTGGTTCGGGCCGTCGTTGTGGTGTAATACCCTACTCCAGTGTGGTGGTGGTGGATTGCCTCTTGGGCCGAGGATGAACAGTACAAGGGGAAGAACAGCCTCCTGAGGAGAGGTGTTCTTGTGCTTGGTGAACTTGCGTGTGGATGAGGATGATCTGAATGATCCCCCTACTATGGTGGTGGCTAGTCCTATTTATAGAGGCCTTGGTCCTCTTCCCAAATATTGAGCGGGAAGGGAGCCAACAACGGCCAATTTGAAACACTACAAAAAAAAGACACATCGGTGACATTTTGGGCCAAACGAATTTTTTTCTGTCATACTTATGACACTTCTATGACGATAATTGTGACAAAACACGGTATCATCATAGATGTGGCGGGGTCCTACTTCTATGACAAAAAATCATGACAGAAAATGGCTTTTTGTCCTGGGCGGGCCGGAGACGCAGCTGTATGACATTCTTTGGGCTGTCTATGACGGAAAAAACCGTGGTAGAAGCGAGGGCGAGGAAAATATCGGGGTGTTCCCGGTTAGGGTGCGTGGTCGGGGCCGAGCGATGCGCGTTTCTCTCGTACACGCACGCGCGTGGGTGCGAGGCGTTGGGCTCTAACTGAACCCGAGCGATTACACTGCAGGCTACGCGTTACTGAACACGAGCGATCGATCGATGGCTGTTAACTGAACCCGATCGAGCGATTCCTTCGCTACTGCTGCTAACTGAAGCTGATCGATGCTGCCTCTGGATGAACAGTGAGCGTTGCTGGGGGGTTTGGATGAACAGTTCCCGGTGGGGGTGGATGAACAGGACCCCGTGGCGTTGCCTCTGGATGAACAGGACCCCGATCGTTCGAGCCGGTTGGGGCTGGATGAACATGACCCCGTGGAGGGCAGGATGAACAGGACCACCCTGTGGAGGGCAGGATGAACAATAGACGGTGGAGGGCTGGATGAACAGTAGTCCGTGGAGGGGTGGTTGAACAGGAGCCCGTGGAGAGGGCTGGTTGAACAGTAGCCGGTGGATTAGCGCGCGGTGGAGGCTGGATGAACAGTCGCAGGTGGAGGCTGGAGGAGGTCGACGGTGGATGAACAGTAGCCCGTGGAGGCTGGAGGGGGTCGACGGTGGAGATGGACAGTATCCCGTGGAGTCCCGTTTTGCGGTACGCCACACCCCTCCCGATGAACAGGAACCCCGTTTCGACCGTAGCGCTCCAACACAAGTCCGTTTCCTCCGTTTTGCGGTACGCCACACCCCTCCCGATCACCAGGACCCCCGTTTCGACCGTAGGAGGTCCGTTTCCTCCGTTTTGTGGTACGCCAGACCCCTCCCGATGAACAGGACCTGTTTCGAACGTGGCCGGTCGAACACAAGGCCGTTTCCTCCGTTCTGCGGTACGCCAGGCCTCGTTTCCATCGGTTATTCCGTCCAAGCCCTCCCGATGAACACGACGACGCATTCCGTTCCGACCCAGCCGGTTGGCTCCCCATGAACACGACGACGACGCTGTTTCTCCGTTCCGACCCAGCCATGTACATGAGCCCTGGTCGTACGTACGCGCGAGTAGGCATTCGAGACCCCGCCCGTATGTACGTACGTGGCCGTATTTACTTTCTTGCACCCTGGCCGCTGTACATACGTGTACATGCTACGTGCGCACCTCTACTACGACACGTGCGCGCCTCTACATCGACCAGTATGTATGTACACGTTCGTGACAAGAATGACAACACTATGTATGCTTCGACCAGGTGGGTCCCGACTGTCAGGCACTTCCTTGCGTGCGAAGATGTTGCTGGTGGGTCCCAGCAGTCAGGGGGGCGAATCGTTTTTTTTTTGTTTTTGCCCGGACGCAATTCCTTTCGTGCGAAGATGTAGCTGGTGGGTCCCAGCAGTGAGGGGGAAATGTTTTTTTTTGCGAAATATGGTGGCCCGTCCGGTGGGTCCCCGCTGTCAGGTGGAGGAATAATTATTTTGCGCGTAATAAGGAGGCACTTCCTTGCTGCGGCCGTGGACCCAACTGTCAGCCTCTCCACGTACAGTCCACGTTTGATGGAAGCCGTTCCTTGACCACGTTGACCACGCCATGCCGAGAGCACCAGGGCGGTGGACGACGGCGAGGCCTAGGAAGGGGACGACGCGGAGCCGGGGAAGACGCAGCAGTGGAAGCCCGCGCGGAGAGGAGTACGAAGGTTCACTGGTTCGGCTGCGGTGTGAGGCTGCCGTCGCTGCAGGGCCTGGCCAGCGGTGGGAATAGTAGGGGGCGGTGAGGCCTCCGCGGCAGCACAACCGGCCATGGGAGGCAGGAGCATGCGGCACGACCGGCGCTGCTTTGGGTGGCTGGAGCACTAAGACCAGAGGTTGAAGAAGCACTACGGCCGTTGGATGGACATCGTGCGGTCACTGGAGCTAGAATCGTGCATATTGACTAAGTTGACAAAGCCCTCCGTCCCCGTCAACTTAGTAGGCCCACAAGTCAGCCTGCCACTATACTGGGTCCCAGCTAGCAGGGGGAGTATTCATTTTTTGTGCGTAATAGGACGCACTTCCTTGCGTGCGAAGATATAGCTGGTGGGTCCAAGCTTTCAGCGGCAATAACTTTTTTTCGCGAAATACAGAGGCCCTTTCGGTGGGTCCCAGATGTCAGGTGGAGGAATCATTATTTTGCGCGTAATAAGGAGGCATTTCCTTGCATGCGGCCGTGGACCCAGCTGTCAGCCTCTCCACGTACAGTCCACTTCAGATGCATGTCAGTCGTTGACCACGTTGACCAGGCCGCGCCGAGAGCATCAGGGCGGTGGACGACGGCGAGGCCTAGGAAGGGAACGACACGGAGGCAGGGAAGACTCGGCAGTTGTTTCCCACGCGTAGGGGAGTACGATTATACGAGGGTTTACTGGTTCGTCTGCCGTCGCCGGAGAATAACAGCAGGTGTGGGTGAGTAGAGGGATGGCTAGGCCAGTGATGGGAGTACAGTGGGGCGGTGAGGCCTGCGCGGCAGCACAGCCGGCCGCAGGGAGGAGGGAGCAGGCAGTCCCGCCGGTGCTTGTTTGAGCGGCTGGAGCAGGAAGAGCGGAGATTGAAGAAGCACGACGACCGCTGGATGGACATCCAACAGTCACTGCTTGTGCGTCAACCTTTTTTTAGGAAAGCCTCAAATCTGTGGAAAACAGCATACAACCCATCTGCCATTATTTCTAATAATTTACAGCCCATTTGCTAATTCTTAAGGTTGTTTTGGAGCCCATATTCTTTTTGTTAGCATTACAGCCCATATTGTGGCCACGGTTAAAAAATTATACGAAATTTTGCATATTTCGGTGCGGTACGAGCTGTTTTTAATCCCAAAATTTCGAGTCACATTCAAACTGATTTTAAAAATAAATGTATATCAATATAAAATCCAACAAATTGTCCACGCATAAAAATTAATGCAATTTAAAATCTCGAAATGAAAAAAGAAATTTGAAACTAATTGCCGGTTTGATGTGTTTTAAAAATGTGCAACCCATTTCTCATTACTGATAGGCCATTTTCTCGTCCAGACGAATGAAGCTCTCCTCGTCTTGAAAGATTTGCATCCCAACAGGCCTGACAAAGCGACTTACTTGGCAAATCACAGAAAAAACGGGGCTAGCCATTTTCGGAAAGAAAAAAAACTACTGGGCTGGTCTGTGGTAAACATCAAAGAGAAGGTTGTCTAAACAGGCCAGAGTGCCCCACACAGCCTAGTTGACACCCTGCTTCCGTCTCAAAAACAAATTAGATAAATGCCACTCCAATTATGGCGATTCATAAAAATGCCACTGCAATTTCCAAACTTTGAAAAATGCCACTGCAATTTGTGCAAACTTCGGAAAACGCCACTGCAATTTGCAAACTTTGAAAAATGCCACTCCAGACTTGGAAAAATGCCACTGGAAATGGCATGAAATGGCATTTTTCAAAGTTTCGAAATTGTAGTGGCATTTCTCGGAAACACCAAATTTGGAGTGGCATTTATCAAATTAACCCAAAACAAAAATAACTGGGCGAGCTGCTGGGTCCCTGGTGTCAGCCGCTCGTTGTGCAATTCTCTCGTTTATTGACTACGTTAACAATGGCATGGGACCCAGATGTCAGAAATCCATTAGGAGGAGCCATTTTTTTATTTGCTTGAAATAAGGAGGCACTTGCTTGCATACTGCCATGACCTTGGCGGGTCCCTGCTGTCATCCTCTCCACGTACAATCATCTCCTGATTATGTACGCGTCAACTTGGTAGGCCCACAAGTCAGCCTCTAAACCCGTGGAGGACAAATACAACCCATTTAAAAAAATAACAGCCCATTCCATACGTTCAAACGGAAAGTTCAACATTCAGAGCAAAGTAACAGGTCTGATCCACATGTAGAGTACTGAACTTCCATGTTGCCAACCATCATAGCCAAGTTAACTATCTACACCCACTAATACTCTAGTAGCGTACAAGTACTAACTAGAGGATGCCGTCCGCCATCTGCGATACACGCTAAACGCCGGCATCGGCGTCCTCCGCCTCGCCTCGGACTTGCCAGAGGTGCGATAGGGCGCGTTGCTCACGCGCGTTGGCCCTTTCCATGCCGGCGTGGTCCACCGAAGCTTCGGTTTCTAAGCGGGAAACCCACTTGACGAGCTGGTAGTAAAAATCAGCGTCGCGAACGCGTGCGTGCCCGACAGTCTCCAGGGCTATTTGTCGGGCGCTAGCCTCCACGTAGTCGGCCTAGTTGCGGGCGCTCTGCTCGCGAGTCAGAGCGTCGGTGCGATGCTGCTCCATGTCCCGCTGGCGGCGCAAATCGGCGATACGCTGCTCCTCCGCCAAGCGGTCGCGCTCCAACAACTCCTGCTCCTCCGCCAGGCGGTCGCGCTCCAACAACTCCTCGATCTCCGCATTGCCATCTAAAGACCGATAGAATGCCTCCTCCCTCCGTCTGCCTTTCGGTGAAAAACCGAACACTAGTTCCGGCGGTGACCGCCTCCGCTGTCGCCTATCGCGGACGGGCGGGGGCATGGCGGACGTGGCGAGAGCGAGGATAAGTGGCGAGCGACGTCAGGCCGGTGGGGGCTTATGAGGATAGGGCGAGTTGGGTGATGGTGCCACCGGAGAAGCCCGAGAAACAGTAATTATAGGCGGAAGGTAGGCGAACTAGCGTGTCGCGGGAAACGCGACAGTCATCGCGGTCATTGGAATTCAATGCATAAGCAGGCATGGCTTAGCACGCCAGCTTGCCGTGGAAAACTAGAAAAACTGAAATTATGATTGTGCCGTCCCGTCCCTTCAGTGGTGCGTCCCGTCCATGCTGGGTCACACGCCGGCATGACGGTCAAACGAGTGCACTCGAATCATCCAGATGAGGTACTCCCTCCTTGTCAAAAATGATTCCACCACTCATCATCTACCTTGGTTGGTTAGATTTTTGAATTAAGCCCTGCAAACCGGAAAGGAGGTAGTATGTGCGTGATCCGCTATTTATTCGTGTAGGATCGAGTAGGTTGTTTTTTGAATTGAGCATTGCAAACTGGAAAGGAGGTAGTACGTGCGTGATCCGCTATTTATCCGTGTAGGATCGAGTAGGTCGGATAGTGTACGTGTAGGATCGAGTAGGTTGGATGGTGTACGTGTACGATCGCATTAGCTGATGAACGTTCGCTGGGAGATAAGGCATTTGTGAATGTTTTTGCTGGCAGTTTCTTCAGATTCGCATGGCATTTTCTTCAGAGTAGCTTGTCAGTTTCTTCAGAGGTAGGCATTTTTATTCAAAAAAACTACCACTTCGGATCTTGCGTCGGAACTAAAACTGCCAGGAGCGCATTAGTAGGCTAGCTAGTGATCAATTAGTAACTTGTAAACACTAAGCGAACAGAAATAAGGAACTGTTAGTAACTTGTAAACACTGAGAACACAGAAATAAGGATCATGCTGTGCACAGCAATAAGAGCCGATCCGTTCAAAATGTTCACACGAGACTCACAGGCCTGGCATTGTAATATGTTCACATTAGTAGCCCAAATTCAAAACCAACTAGTACGATTCCCATACATAAGATCAACATGTTACTGCATCTCAATGATTCATAGATCATATATAAATATGTAGCTCCAAAAGCAAAGATCTAGAAAAAACATCTATTCTTCCTACTAACATGGATGTTCTCTTGGCCAACATTCAGTATAGACTGAAAGACAAATTTGTTTGTGAAGTCTACAATTCCTCTTGCAAACATAAGTGGTTTCACCAAGAGTTGGAACCATGAGAATGAACCACACATGATGGAGGAACATCCGCTGCAATATGATTTGGTCTTCTCTCGATCACACGGCGAGACTATTTTTGGAATACAAATTTTAACTTAGGCAAAATGATGCCCATTGTATAATAACACCAAAGCAATGAAGCAACTAGTGTTGGCCAATAAATAGTACAGTACTACTTTTCTGCAGTCCATGAAGTGACTATCCAATCTTTCTGTGTCTATTTTCAAATGGCACTGCATGCAGTGACTATACTATTCTCTTGTGCAGTTCAACCAAAATTGCGGTGACTTTGTGTGTTTGCCAAATAGCAATGGGCAGACATCTTTGTCTGCATAAATATCAAGCAGCTAGTAAACATATACCCCACCTTGTATTTTTGGTTTAAACATGTCTCTTCCGCTTAGCATCTATCATGTTTTGCACTGGACAATTTGATATAGTCATGTTTTGCACTGGACAATTTGATATAGTCATGTTTTGCCCTGGACAATTTCATACTGAATTGATTTGCTGGTTCAGAGCAGAAATATAGCGCCTATTCTTCATCAGACCAAGGATATCCATGTTCGCAGTGATGGAAGAGGTGAAATCGATACAACCAAAATTGAGCATCCAATCATTGAATCCTGTCCTGCACCTCCAATGTAGGTCCACCCTGCCAATAAATTCACATGCAAACCACTAGTATTATCTAATGACAGTACAAAGAGAGTAGCAAGATAGTAGCAAACCATGTACCTTCGTAATGAACAACTCATAGTGCCACCAATTGGATATAAAGGTTTGGAAGAAAACATGCTCCTAATGTTGAACCAGTTGGACTTTTTGTGCAGTTCCACTAAAATCGAGCATCCCTGTTTGCATAGATATTGAAAGTGTGATTACTATAAAAGTGGCACTAGTTGAAGCATAGACTCACAAATATAAGCATTCCAATTTCTTAATGGGAAAAGGTAGCAAGACTATTTCTAACCACCTGTTTGAAGGAATAAATAAGGCAACAACGGCTGATGTCAGAAAGGCATATATAGTTCTTTCTGAAAGAATGATCGATTCCTGACCTTTCCTCTTCTTTTAAACATATTTTGTGCAGTTCAACTAAAATAAAATGCCATCACCGCCTTAACAATTCAGTGACACTGTACAAAAGGAAATGACTTAACATTACATCATGATGTCACGTATGTAGTCGACAGGCATTAGAGACAAACATACAGACCTCCTCTGATAACATAATGAACATTAATTTTAACAAAGGTGTGACTAGCTTTACCGGGATAATTTGAGTGAACTCTACACCCTCTGTTCCTTAATATAAGACATTTTTGCAGTTCAATTTAAAGTACCCAAATGTTTAGTATTTAGAAAACAGGTAGTAGTTTTCTTGAGCACATATCTGGGAAAGCTTGCCACACTTTATATATGTCCATACGCTAATGCAACACCATTTGAATAGTACAAATATACACTAATCCAGTGGCTAGTGCAACAATAGAGTAGTTATTTTATTACAGGGTACAGTACAATGGTTTTACTGAACAGATTTCCATAAGCTCTAGCACTGGAAGATTTCTATAAGAATTAACAATACAAAATGTAAAGGTAACAAGTTTCAGCATTGGTATACTAGCTGTGCAAGAGCATTAAACCAAATACAAAAGTCTGAAGGTAACTCGCATTATTAACTAATGACAGTATTAAAAAATTGCAAACCATGTACCTTCAAGGTAAATATCATTTCGAACTCGAGTGGACATGAAAAATTGCTATCCCAATCTTGATAATCGATCAAACATAAAAACTTGATCGAACGAATCAATACAATAGCCAAAGGAGGAGGTGCCCACTCTTGACCTTTCCTCTTGTCTTCATAATTTTTGTGCAGTTTAACCAAAATAAAATGACATCAGCGCCATGGCATTTTGGTGACACTGTACAAAAAAATTGACTTATCTCATGAAAGTGAGGTATGTAATCTATAAGCATCAACAGTGCAAAAATCTGAAGGTAGTAACAAGTTTCATCGTTGGTATACTGGCTGTGCAACAACATTAGAATGCCTTAGCTGAAAAATCTTTAATACGTCCACAATCAACAGCTAACCCTGAAATAATCTAGAGACATTAAATGACATTGCTTAAATTTATCAGTGGCATTAGACTGAATGCGGCATTTGATAAATGTGGCATCACTTTAGCAGTAGCATTGGTTGACTTTACCGCTGGCGTTATACTAACAACAAAAAAGTGGCAATAAGAACATGGGAGACCCATTCGGAGAGTGTGTGCACCAGTACGATGTACCTCCACGGACGCATAGAGTGGTGAGGGAGGTATGGTTGCCCAGAGCAACAAATATCCATGCAGCATATGTGGATTACGTCCCATTTTTGTTCTCTTTAGCCACCTTTTTCCTATGTAAGGATAACAAACCGATCGACCTGGTCATTCTCTATTGCGTTTTCATGCCTTTCTACCCTTCTTCAACCAAGAGACATGAGACTCGTTCCTTAGCTACTGATTTTCCCCTTTTTAACCTAGATGCGGGTTCGATGCCTACTCTCTTGGACAGCACAATCTCCCTTCCTTTCCTTATTCAACCCAGACATGGATTAGTCTGCATGAAGTAGGGTTTCCTTTAATAGTGCAAATTAAGGTTTTCGTCTGCATGACCAGCAGAGCAGAGGACAGGAAATTGGGAAGATGGTGGAGTGGAAAAAGATCCACATGCAGCGACAGTGGCGGAGCCAGCTCAAGTTTAGAGCCTGGGCCAGATCTAAGTGCTGCCAAATCAATTTGTTTTTGCCCAAACAAAATTCTACACTCATGGCAGATGGGGTAATAGAACAAGGGTATGGTTCAAAAAGAGGTAGCATGCCTGAGCGTCGGCGGGAAGTGGCTTCGCTCGTGGTCGTCGTCCTCCGCATGCACTATGGCAGCGAGCTTGGGGACGGAGGCCATCCCGCGCGGGCGCTAGGTCTGAGAGGACGGCCTTGTCGTCAATGCGTGACCTCGCTCACCGATGATGAGTGCGTCAACGCTGCACGTCCTTTCTTCCCCGGCGGATCTGTGACCACCGGTGAGGAGGGAGAGAGAGGCCGTCTTTTTTAGATCTGGAGAGAGGGTGATAGTGTGAGAAGCAAGTGGGCAGCCCTTAGCAAGAAAGCTCTGAAGCTCCAGCCTATATATCTTTTTTATACTACTAGTACTAGAGGTGGAGTAGTGGTAGAGTAGTTTATATTTTCTCTGCAAACAGTACCAGTTAGTTGTGCTTCAAAACTGAATGGCATGCCATTAAAAAAATAAAGTCGAGAAATAATGCAGCACCTCGGGCCAATGCGGCCAGATCACATTTTGCACGAGAAATTACACACCATGTTTCATTGACATGTGGTCCCGTTCCAACATGTCAGTGAGACGACGGCGAGTCCTTTTGTACAATTTCCGAAAGGACGTGTAGGCCGGGGCGCCTCTTCGTGTACCATGGCAAACTGGCAACCGTCCACCGACTCTTCGCCTTTTCCTCTCGACATGGAAATGCTGTCGCGCGCTCTTCCTCCCTCCTCCATTTGCCTTCACCCTTCCTTCTGCCATTGTTTAACCGTCTTCTCCATGGAGGGAACAAGCCGGAAACGACCCCGTTATTCTTGCCCCGATCTGAAAGATGACGTAGTGGGGGAACTCATTGATCGGTGCGACGTCATCACCTCGGCTAGCATGGCAGGTTCGTTCAAGCCCATTCTCGACTCAACTAATAACATCATTACAAGGAACCCAAGGGTCCAAGAGCGGTTTGATCTCCCCTATCTTCTTCGCCATGACCCTGCTCGCTGGCGAGCGGACGACGGAGACCTCGCCTTATGCAAGTTGATGCCGCTTGATAATGATACGTGTGATGTCAAGATGCCATCGCTTAAGGGTAAGTCCTGGGCTGGCGCAAATGGAGATTGGGTTGTTTATATTGGGTACAATTGCGAGTGGGAACTTGTGAATGTGTACACTCGTCAGCGGATTCTACTTCCAAAAATCTCCGAGTGCCCTGAGGTTGTGCACACAAATGATCTACGTACGTTCAAATACGATCATGGTGACTGTCGTCTACTGAAGATAGCAATTTGTTGAGTTCCCAACCGCTCTTGGAATTACAAGAACTATCAAGTTGTTGCTATCTTCGACAAGCTTGTTGTCGTCCTTCGTGGTTCGACTGGATGGATATTGCTCAAAAATCAGTTTCTATACACGGATGTGTACTGTGATGCAATTGAATATGAGCATCTTGTGTTTGCTGCCACCACTCGTGGCACTGTTTTTGCATGGGATCCTCGTAGTTTCGGTACCTTTGTCTTCCACCATAATTATAATTGTTTCATCCACATGCATGCGGGTTAGCAAGTTTCCCTTTACTAATTAACCTTCTTCTTGTGGACATTCCACCACCTATACTTGAAAAAATTTATAAGAAAGGGGGAGATGACGATGGTGATGATCACGAGCATGAGGAGGAGCAGAACTTATATACTCAGTGGCGCCTAGCAACTAATTCCGATGGATCACCTCTTCTTATCTCTATACAGTGCACTCAGACTGTTACTACTGAGGAAGCAGGTGTTGTCTCCCATGGTCGCCCTCTCCTGACCTATTCCAATACCCGTTGCATGGTATTCAGGACGGATACTAGTGTGCTAGCGCCAACACCTTCTCCCTGGTTCAGTATTGATAGTCTTGGAGCAAACTCGCTCTTCCTTGGACCAAACTATCCAATGATGGCGACAGGCGATCCAGCTGCTATTGACACAACGTTACTACCATTTATGAGAAGCAACTGTATCTATACCTCGGACATTTTGGTGGTTCCCTACCCTGGTCCTGATATATGCCGCTTCAGCCTGGATGATCAGTCCTGCGTTGCTCTCGATATTGACAATAGCTGGCCCTTCCCAGAGCACCTATGGTTCAAAGAAAGCGTTTCCAACACCGAGGATTGGTTGAGTTGAAGTTCGTTTCATTGCTTGTTATTTGTTGTGTGATGAAAACTTTAGTATTTGCTAGAATGTTTTGTTGGAAATAATCTATAATCCAACATGTATCCTCGTTGTCGTTGTGTGTTGATGACTTGTTGTATTTAATGACTGGTACATTTCAGTTGCAAATGCATGTCATAGACTCTATTTATGAATGGTTTTCGAGTCACTTCTTGGAGTGTGAGTACCGTAGTAGTATAGCCAGCATCCGGTTAGTATATGAAGTTGCCACATGACATAGAGCCAACCTAATATTGGAGTATGCTAGCCCTCCACCGGCGCGCCGCTTCAAATGGCGGAGGAAGTGAGAGGTCGCGTCACCTTGTGTCCAAATCTGAGATGCCACGTCTACCAAATGAATGACTCCAAGTTCGACCACCGTGATGCTAGGTGCGAGCCCAGGAACACTGTTGGAGAGACCCCCCTCATAATTTTCCTACATTGGTCGTTTGATTCATAGGATAGAATGCTATAGGATTTCCCCCCTATGTAATCATGTTTTAATTGGCAATCTAGCATCCACTCCAACTTTTGTTTCACTTCCTTTGTTCCTACGAAGAGAGTACTTGCTCTAAATGATGTGCCGCTGCAAGAGCCGCCTATATTTATTAACCATGCTCTAAAAAGGTGGAACAACTTTGGCTATAGTAGTACTGTACTAGGTTAGTAGGTGACCTTGCGCTTGGCTCTTCTCCTCTTTCGGGAGTCGAACAATAATGATGGTACTACAGTAGTACTTCTGGCAATCTGACACCAAATGAACTGCTGCACGTCCACCGCTTGTAAGCAAAAGTTTCTCCTCGTGCTGCGAGCCACCGCGCACGCGTTGGCGAGGGAGAAGGCGTAGTAAGGAAGCTTCTCGTCGTTCTGCGAGTTGACGGGACACATCAAAGTTATTTATTAGTACTCTCTTCAAAAAGGGCCGACCATGTCCATGGCTACCATCCCGTGCTCTGTCATTGAGTACATGCACTATTCACGTGCCATCGAGGAGAAAAAAATATTGCGTAGTACTAGGTGCCATCGAAGTGCACGACTCACTTACGCACTGCATATCTCCATTTTCTTGCATGACCCGCCACCATGATGCTAGATTTCCCGCGTGTCATGGAGGCATATAGTATGATTTTGTAAAATGGAGGCATATAGATGTCCCGTGTGTCAGCAAAAGGATGAACAAAGCTCATGTCTTAAACGAAAGAGTGGAAGAACATAGATTCCCGACGACCGAGAAGGAGCAACAAACCTCGGGGTGGAGCATCTGCACTCATAATATTTTATATTATTCAGCGATATAAAATCAACCAAATCTCTCCATGTTCGTATACCATTCTATAGTATGAGAATAACTTTGAACGTAAGCCATTGATTCACTCTATCCAATGTTCATAGTTGGAAAATCCAAACAAAACCAAGCATTGGATCAACTCTTTTTTCAAGATCAACTCTTTTAGCACTTACCGCCTGCCCACCTAGCCCACCTATATATCCTCTCACGTGTGATGACCACAGGAGCTATCCACTCAGATTGTATGTTAAAAAAATAAAGGTCGAGAAATAATGTGGCACCTCGGGCCAACGCGGCCAGATCGCATTTTGCACGAGAAATTACACACCATGTTTCGTTGACATGTGGTCCCGTTCCAACATGTCAGTGAGACGACGGCGAGTTCTTTTGTACAATTTCCGAAAGGACGTGTAGGCCGGGGCGCCTCTTCGTGTACCGTGGCAAACTGGCAACCGTCCACCGACTCTTCGCCTTTCCCTCTCGATTTGGAACTGCTGTCGTACGCTCTTCCTCCCTCCTCCATTTGCCTTCACCCTTCCTTCTGCCATTGTTCTATCGTCTTCTCCATGGAGGGAACAAGCTGGAAACGACCCCGTTATTCTTGCCCCGATCCGAAAGATGACGTGGTGGGGGAACTCATTGATCGGTGCGACGTCATCACCTCGGCTAGCATGGCAGGTTCGTTCAAGCCCATTCTCGACTCAACTAATAACATCATTACAAGGAACCCAAGGGTGCAGGAGCGGTTTGATCTCCCCTATCTTCTTCGCCATGACCCTGCTCGCTGGCGAGCGGACGACGGAGACCTCGCCTTGTGCAAGTTGATGCCGCTTGATAATGATACGTGTGATGTCAAGATGCCATCGCTTAAGGGTAAGTCCTGGGCTGGCGCAAATGGAGATTGGGTTGTTTATATTGGGTACAATTGCAAGTGGGAACTTGTGAATGTGTACACTCGACAGCGGATTCCACTTCCAAAAATCTCCGAGTGCCCTGAGGTTGAGCACACAGATGATCTACGTACGTTCAAATACGATCATGGTGACTGTCGTCTACTGAAGATAGCAATTTGTCGAGTTCCCAACCGCTCTTGGAATTACAAGAACTATCAAGTTGTTGCTATCTTCGACAAGCTTGTTGCCGTCCTTCGTGGTTCGACTGGATGGATATTGCTCAAAAATCAGTTTCTATACACGGATGTGTATTGTGATGCAATTGAATACGAGGATCTTGTGTTTGCTGCCACCACTCGTGGCACTGTTTTTGCATGGGATTCTCGTAGTTTCGGTACGTTTGTCTTCCACCGTAATTATAATTGTTTCATCCACATGCATGCGAGTTAGCAAGTTTCCCTTCTCTACTAATTAACCTTCTTCTTGTGTTTCCAAGGTCCTGTGAACATTCCACCACCTATACTTGAAAATTTTTATAACCAAGGGGGAGATGACGATTGTGATGATCACGAGCATGAGGACGAGGAGGGCCCATATACTCAGTGGCGCCTGGCAACTTCCGATGGATCACCCCTTCTTTTCTGTATATAGCCCACTGCTGATGTTACTACAAAGGAAGCAGGTGTTGTCTCCCATGGTTGCACTCTCCGGACCTATTCCAACACCCGTTGCATGGTATTCGGGATGGATACTACTGTGCTAGCGCGAACACCTTCTCCCTGGTACAGTATTGATAGTCTTGGAGAAAACTCGCTCTTCCTTGGACAAAACTATCCAATGATGGTGAAAGCCGATCTAGCTGCTGTTGACACAATGTTACTACCATTTATGAGAAGCAACTGTATCTATACGTCGGACATTTCGGTGGTTACCTACCCTGGTCGTGATATAGTAGGCCGCTTCAGCCTAGATGATCAGTCCTGCGTTGGCCTCGAGATTTACAATAGCTGGCCCTTCCCAGAGAATCACTTGTGGTTCAAAGCAAGCGTTTCCAACGCCGAGGATTGGTTGAGTTGAAGTTCATTTCATTGCTTGTTATTTGTTGTGTGATGAAAACTTTAGTATTTATAATGTATCCTCGTTGTCGTTGTGGGTTGATGACCTGTTGTATGTAATAAAATGATATGCCTGTGATAAACTTACTAAATTTATGAATGGCTATCAAGTCGCTTCTCTGAGTGGGTGCTGCGACGAGGCAAAAATATATTTTCCGAATACATAATTGTACGTGCATTGCAAGAGGTTATCGGATGAGGCCAATCAACAATAGTACACTATTTGTACTAGCTTCACATGCTGCACTATCTCTACGTCTACGTACGTAATACAACAAGTTTTAAACTTGAGACCAGCCACCCATCCTCACAAAGAACACTTTTTAACCTAGCACATACTCCAGGAAATTTGGCCACAGTGTGAGGTGGGCCATATGTTAATGTGTTTGCTGTACGTAACGAGCGCCTCGAATCCTCGATACTACTACTATAATTAGTACTAGGAGTAGTAGGGTGGCATGGGCCAGAACAAGCATTCACGTCCAGGAGTACGGCACACGCCACCAGCACGACTTCCATCTGACACCATATTTCTTGGAGTCCGTGCTACATCAATCTCTTCAACCTAGTCGTTTCTCTAACTCAGCCATCGCGCGGCGGGCTAGGTGGGGGTTTGCTGATAGTCGGTTTCCTCAACTGCGGTCCCACTTGTAAGGCCAACTCCAACGCACGACCCCAAACGGACCTCCGTTTTGCCCGGATTCTGTCTGATTGGGTAGGGCAATGAGGTCGTGTCCGGGCCATTTCTCGGATGCGGTGGTCATGCGCCGAACGCGCGACCGCATCCTGGCCGCGTACATTTTTCTTTGCAAACACATATCTTTTTTTCATCATTGATTTTTTGGTACATGGAAATACATCACCAAAATTTTGACTAGAAAAGCAAGACCAAAGAAAACAAGAACCACAAGAATACATTTTAGAAGATATCCAACTTCCATAACTGCTCCTATAAGTTGGATTAGTGCCTTCTCGATGCATTCATTGTTGATCTGCGGAGGCTCGATCTTGCGTGCTTCTTTCTTCTTCGAGTGTAAAGAAGTAGACGTGTCTAGCCTCTATTCTATCAACAAGTGCAGTAGTCTCATCTCTAGCCTCTATGCTAGCTAAAAGTGCTAGAACATCTACTAAATTGCGCTCTATCAATATATCATTGTACTCTTCTTCCCAATACCAAAACTTGCACCCATTCTACACAATAAAATTTTAAGTTAGCACAACTAGTCTAATCCGAGAGCACAACCGAAGATTTGGTCGAGTTCTTCCTCCTTTTGCCGACACGTGGGACATCCAGCATCCAGGTCGTGTCATGCAAGAAAATAGAGTGGTAGGTGAAGCCACGTGATGTGCATCTTGGGTTAAACTGTAAATAGAATCTTACTACTCTTGAGTAACTCCAAAAGCAGCCACCGAAGATCTTTATTGGATTTTTTTATCACCAACACGTCGAGGTGAAAGATGTGCAGGTTCAGTGGGTCCTCTTGCGTTTTCACTGACATGTGGGACCGCATATGAGCAAACCGACGATGGGCTCCGTGCGTCTGTTGGCTGGCTGAGAAGAGAGATAGAGGAGGGCTGAGCACGGACTCCAGGAAATTTGTTCTACGTACTCGATATAGTGGAGTAACCAGCACCTCGATATAGTGGGGTGGGATGGGCCATAACTAGCATTCATGTCTAGCAGTACGGCACACGCCACCCACACGAGTCCCATCTGACACCAATTTTCCTGGAGTTCGTGCTAGCTACAGCCATCTCTTCTCCCTCCTGTTTTCTTGGCCATCGCGCGGTGCGTGGGGTGGCAGTTTGCCGATAGTCGGTTTGCTCAACTGCGGTCCCACCTGTAAGTGAAAATGCAACAGAGCACGCATTCCCCCTTGAGCGGCATGCTGGACAAACCATGTGGGGGTGCGACGCGAACACGGCAGGCTTTTCCTTTTGAACTTGTAACTTGTGAAATTTGGTTCTGCTCCATGGGGCGACCGATAGATAGAAATAACGATTTTCCTTAGAGTAATGAGAAGTTTGGTTCTGGCGCAGTTCATGCATGGAGTACGTAGGAAAATTATGAAGTTGATGCGAAAGGTAAGATAATTACTAGTAGTACCATATACTACTACATGGATTTGACGGAAAGATAAAGATACATACGGATCCATCAACGACATCCTCAGGCCCTAGTGCACCGGGTCACCAACTGACGTGTGAGGAGCAGCGGCGTTGGCGGCAAGCTCAATGTGCTTCTGAACAATGCCGTCCAAGGTTGCCCTGCGGTCCAAGAAGGCCAGCGTCCTATCATCCTCCTCTTGCATGTAGTAGTCCTTGTGGACGATTTGCGTGTAGACGTGGGTGATTATGTCGATGGTGTCTTGCTGCGCCAGGCACTGCGCGGTGAGCGTGACCTCGAGGTGGACATTCTCCGGCGCGACGGCGGGCAGTCGCAGGGCCACCAGTGCGTCGAAGAGGTTGTCACCGTAGAGGCCGTTGAGGGTGGCAGGCATCGCAGAACCTGGGCGCGTGGGCTGGAGGCGTACGTCAAGGTCGTCCGCGAGCTTCTTGACGACGGTGAACTTGTCGAGGAAGCCGACGAGGACCTCGTCGAACAAGGAGACGAAGCCGTCGTCCAAGCGGCCCCTCGCCCTGGCGGCCTCATGCACTACCTGGAGACGTTCCTCGGTGCCGGGCCGCAGGCCGGCGTCGTGGACCATCTGGCACAGCCGGCTGATGCTCGCGCTCATCGCCTCCATGGGTCTAGCTTCTAGTCAACTGATCTTGCGATTGGAGTGATCACTCTTGCCCTTGGGTGCGTAGGTGCATAGGATTTCGTAGATTGGACTGGTGGGAGCCTTTATATGAGAAGTGCAGACTGCGTTGAATTCACGTGCGTGTTGGCCATCTACTCCTCGCCCCTCTACTGCACCTGCCTTTGGCTGTATGACAGGTTGGCCAGCCACCCGTTGGACCCATGTGTCATACACCCAAAGGCAGGTGCAGTAAGTCAATGAAGCTGCGTCCCCCTCCGTGCCCGTGCATGCTTTCAATGACTTGAGACTACCAAACATCACATGCGGTGGTTAGTTCATTGCATGTAATCCTATAAGTAGCAAAAAGACATTTAGTTACCTCGCCGATAGGAATAAAACAATACACCATGTATTTATTTACAGAGGGAGTAGTACATTTTTTGTGACATGCATTACTAGATATTGCTAGTCAAATACTAAATCCAGATGGACGTGGTAGTACTACTAAATCCAAATGGTGGTGTTAGTACTAGTAGTAGTAGTACTACCAATGTAGTAGCACTCTACTACCCTTTGGTTAAATTATTACGTGCTGCTCCTCACAGTGAAGTGACAAGACCCTACGCCGGAGATGACACCTGAGTATAGGCGCCGTGTTCGGCATACCATAGTCAGCCTCACCGTCTGCAGTCACTATCATCATGGCTGTAGACCTAGCCTGCTTACAACTAGCCGTGTTCGACATAATTTCCCGTGCGTAGATGCACGTGCATTGCACGGAACACTAAGATTGGGGGGTGGACGGCGTCGGCAGCGGCCATCGCGCCAGATTTTTCCATGGCCTTCTAGATGTGGTTGGGAGGAGATAAGGCTGATTGTGAGAGACAAGGAGTTGTTTGTAAATAGGGAACAAGTGCGGGCATCTTTTTGCAAAACCGGAGAAGTTTGTTTGTATCCGTCAGATCTAGATCCGATGGCTATTGGTGAAAGATGGCAGGCACAACATCATCACCAACTCAGGACCTGTTTGATTTGCAGGATTTTGAAAACGCAGGAATAGGACACGGCAATATTACAAGTTTCAAACTGATATTACAAATGTTAGGAGTAATGGTGCACCTATGAAGAGGGAATTACTAGGAAGTTTACGTAAGAACTTTCGTTACTTTAGGTGGATGCAGCATTATCGTACAAACTAAAATCCACCGCCCTGACAAGTCACTAATGGGCAAATAAGTTTTAGAGTCTCTGGCCACTTGATGTTTCAAAAACAAATTCAGCTTCTGCGGAGACTTTGTCATTTAGGCTTAGATGCTTGCGGTGATCAGCACGCCATTCATTGTTGCGCCAGAGAACGCAAAACCTCATTACCTTGAGCACACTTGCCTCCAGAACAAAGAACCTGGCCAATTTAATCTCAGATGTGCTGCCTCGGTAGTCGATCAAATCAATTTCTGTAAGATGGAGATCAAGGCATTCGATGAGATTGTTATAGTGCAACACATTTTTCACTTTTATGTCTTTTTTTATCTGCAAAAGAAGAGAACATATTAGAGGAGCTGGCTGTATAAGATTGCCGTGTCATCAAGAGGTACCAATATCATTCGCTCATACGATAGGGTTGGCTGGCTAGTGATATTTTTTCACTCACTCTCTCTCTTTCTCTTTCCTCTCATTTACCTAGGAGTACGTGAAGAGCTTGGGCATTTGTTGCCTTCCACTATGTGGTCGATGCCATATTTCGCAAAAGTATGCCACATAATATGCATCGATGTCAAATCAAAAGATTTTGGCACCGCTCTCGCGATGTGAGAGGGTTGGCACCGCTGTGCACACAGACCCACATGTATAAACAAATCAATCAAACCAACAACACCAGCCTCTCACTCTCCCAAACAAGTGTTTTTTTATTGCCTCAGTCCTCTCTCTCTCCCACGCAAGTGTTTTTTCATTGCGTGAGTTAATTTGGCACCGGAGCAAAGTAGGTGATCCAGATTGGGGCACCAGGTGAGCAATGGAGGGGCATCGATGCCAAATGCATCACAAGTGAATTTGGCACGTGTTTTGGCCTACATAGTGGAGGGCCGTTATAGCCCACTTTTGTACTACCTCTTATTTAGTATAAAATTTTGACCATATATTTATGTAAGAAAATGCCAATGCATGTCACTAAAAATTACACCATTTGAAATTATGTTCAAATATGAATCCAACGATATAGTTCTTAGTGACATGCATTAACATTTTGTCAGTTAAATCTATGGTCAAATTTTCATACTACAAAATAGGAAGAGTAAACCAGGACGGAGGTAGTACTTGCTCTTAGGGTAACCATAGAGTTACTGGAGTAGTCTAAGTTACTTTCCACTATGACTAGCCTAGGCTACTATAGTAGTACAACAAAAAACGATGCAGATGATCACGTGAGAAAAAATACTAAAAACATTTCTTTCGGTGTAGTGCGTAGATGCAGTTTTGAACACTACACTTGTCATCGTAATTTGGGAAAATTACGAAAAATTTGAGCTACGTTGTGATTACCGTTTACTAATAGGAAAGAAGTTTCAACTCGATGAGTAGCTTCTCCGTGCACGGAAATCATGTAATAAATCCAACAACTTGATCCAGATTGGGGCCGATAGATTTTATTGCCAAGATCTTCACTGTGCGCATAGACTGGGTCAAGCTTGTGGGAATCATTTTCTGGAAGACGGTCGTAAATACATCAAGAAGAAATTTAAAAATGTGAATTTCAAGAAGACGTAGAAGAAGATGAGTGCTGTACCTGAACGATTACGGATCCAATAAAGAGTTCGGAGAATTTGGCAGACGAGTGCACCAACGCTGTCAATTTCGGCGCGTCAATGACCCTGATTTTTGTTGGACCTTCTAGATCTGATACAAGCAATCTCTCAAGGAAAGGCGCATTCTCAATGACCATAACGTGGAACAGCTGGAGTGATCTCTTCCCAATTGATGTCTTGTTGCGGGGCCAGCAAGACACATAAATCCATCGGAGATTCATCGAGGCGATGTGGAGGCTAATGAACCCGTGGATCTGCTCAAGACGAAGGTACTCGAGCACAGTACAGCTGCAGAGCAGGTGCTCCATAGCCTTCTTCGAGATGACAACGTCGAAGAGGTCGAGCTGCTTGAGTTGAGGGAGAAGAAGGGCGGGCGTGACATTAATCTGGGGAAGATAGCAGGAGCTGAAGCTGGCGCGGCGCAGCGTTGGCGCGAGGCGGAGCGCGGACGGCGGCAGAGAGCGACATCGTCCAGCTTCAAACTTGGGTTGATCTAGGGCGGGGGATAAGAACCACTCGTTGAACTTGGGTTGGACCTTGCAGTTGGTACTGAACATGCGGATGTCAAGGCGTCTGGCTGGCCCAGGGTGCGATGAAAGGATCTTGGAGACTGCGGCCATGCGTTTGCAATCCCTGTCGCAAAGGCAACTGTTGACAGTGAGGTTGAGGGCGACGCGACGCCAGAGGGGGCGCCACCGCCGGGAGAGCAGGGCAGTCCGCACGGCAGATTTGGTGGGGAGGAGGCCGATGATGACGAGCAGCATGTCGTCGGGGAGGCTGCTGATGAAGTTCAGGCTCGCCGGATGCGGTTTTGGCTCGAGCCGCCTCCGCTTGTTGGCCGCCTCGCCGTCCATCTCAACCGGCGGCGACGCCAGTAGTGTACACATGTGCTGGTGTGTGTTGTGTGCTGGGTGTGCACGAGTGCGTCCTTCACGCGGAAGAAGTGTGTCCTCAATGCACCCTCAATTTACTAGCGTGCGGGGTGCTACCCCGAGTGGTTTCAACTTTGTTTAGTTCACCGCGTGTCAGATGGGCCTCTAGTTTACTTATTTTCACCCACTGCCACATGGGCCAGCACACGAAGATACAAAACACGAGCTGACAAGGCAGCATGTGGACTGGTTGACCGGTCAACTAAACAATATACGGAGCTATACGATGACACAGTGAGCGTATAATCCGTCGGTATAGAGTGTTCGTGTGAGAGGGGAGGCCCGTGAGAGATAGCAGAGAGAGAGAGAGAGAGCTACTCCCTCCATTCGATAATGTAGTTCCAACATTTTTTTAAAGTCAAACTTTTGAAACTTTGACCAAGTTTATAAAGAAATTACTTATATCTACAATACCAAAGATAAATGATAGTATGAAGTAAGTACATGTTGTGATGAATCTAATGATCTTTCCAGATGTAAATGTTTTTCTCCACATATACCTGGTCAAACTTTTCTGAGGTTTGACTTTTCAAAACATCCATATGCTTATGGACGTGAGAGAGAGAGAGAGAGAAATAGAAAGAGTGAGTGAAAAAAGTGTGTGTGCGTGTGTGAAAGAGACATGGACAACACTCGATAAAAGTCGAGAAAAAACGTGTGTGTCTTATGCAAACATATCACAGATGCATCTTCGACAACGGAAGCAAGGTGAGGAGATAGTGTGTGGTTGTTTGCAACCGAGAGAGCAAGACCCCTAGCACGTGGCCAAGAGGGGTCTGATAAACAAGGGAGAGAGGTCCAGAGAGACGTACGGAGAAAATGCAGACATGGGGAAGAGGGAGTGTATGTTTGTCATAGAGAGATCCCCTGGAGATCATGATGGGACTACATGGGTGGGAGATCGAGTGACAAGGTGTGCACACGATAGAAGATACCCCGAGAGATATCGAGATAGACGTATGGATGGAAGGAGACAATACATGTGTTCCTGATGGCTAGTGAGAGATAATCATACTTAGGGGGGGGGGAGTGCTTGCGCCTATGATGGAGTAAGGGATTATGGTACTTATTAGGGGGGTGCATGTCACATAGAGAGAGAAGAAGGGCGGAGAGTGTTGGATGGGTCTATATGTATAGCGCGAGCGAGACATGTGTATGTCGGAATCAGGGAGATATAAAGTTTGAGAGAGATTGAGGAGCCCCGATAAGGCTGAGTGGTGCGTCAGATAGCTGAGAGGGGGAAAGAGATATTCCATCCGCTCGATAATGCAGTGCATGTAACTTTTTTAGAAGTCAAACTTTGGAAACTTTGATCAGGTTTACACAAATGTTATTTATATCTTCAATACCAAAGATACATCATACGAAACTACATCTCATGGTGAATCTAATGGTATATGTTTGCCGTTCCAGATGTAATTGTTTTTCTCCACGTACATGGTCAAACTTTGTGATCTTTGACTTCTCAATAAATCAATATGCTATGGACCGAGGAGAGTGCCTAAGTCGAGAGGGATCAAGTGCGTGTGAAGGAGAATGAGTAAGTGTGCAAAAAGAGTATGTGTGTGAAAGAGAAAGTGACAACAAACGATAAATTAGAGAGAGAGTGTGTTTTTTTGTTTCTTAGGTGAACATATCACGCATGCATCTCCGAGATAGAAAAGCGAGGCGAGGAGATACACGAAGATAACTAGTGTGTGATTGTTTGCAACGGAGAGAGACACCCCTATAGCACATGTCCAATAGAGGTTTGGCCAACAAGGAACAAAGGTTGAGAGGGACACATGGAGAACATGGAGGCATGGGGAGGGCGAGAGGGTGTGTTTGTGATAGAGAGACCCCCTCGAGATCGTGAGGGGACTATATGGGTGGGAGATCGAGGGAGGTGCGTGCGCGATAGAAAGATGCCCCAAGAGAAATCGAGATAGACCATGCACATGCTTGTGATGGAGACTAAGATTAGCTAGTCATATACATATAGGGGGGACTGCGTGTGCCTACAATTGAGTGAGAGACCATCATACTTGGCTAGCTAGGCATGAGATTGTGTGTGTGTGCGTGTGAGATGGAGAGAGAACGAGGGAGAGAGATAGAGTTTTAGATGGGCCTATCGAGTGCGAGTGAGATATGCATGTGTATGTGTGACCCAGGTAGATAGAGAGTTTGAGAGAGAGGGGGCAGAGCTCCGAGACGACAAAGTGGTGCGTGAGAGAGTTACGGGCAACGAGCCAAGGAATTTGTGTGCGTATGATGAGTGCACCCAAGATATCTAGCTTGGACTAGAGAATCATACATAGTGTGCGACAGAGGCCTATAGATGGAGTATATATGCATGCGAACTAGAAAGATCCCCCACCCACGCACACACACAAAGAGAGAGAGAGAGATGGAGAGAAAGAGAGAGGACCAACAAGGTTTGTGTGTTGGATGCGTGCGACAGAATTGAAGATTGTCAGCGAGAGAGAGAGAGAGAGAGAGAGAGAGAGTAGGAGTCCGGGAGAGGGGGAGGTCGCGTTTTATGCATTAAAGACTGATATAAACCATGTTTCGATATAAACTTGTATTCAAATATTTAAATTGGAGAACATGTTGTCTGCAATCCACACATGAGCGGATATATGTGTATATCAAACAAGTTCATTAATTTGACTTTCAACATGTTCATGGAGTACTATAATACTATACAACATGCTATTCGATTGAGGTGTTCAATTTTGGATTTAGTTCACTATTTTGACCTAGTGAACGAGCTATTTCATTGAATCGAGATATTTCATTTTGGGTTTGATTCCCGTTTTTGAGTGGGTCAACTATTTGTCATATAGTAAATCGCTAGCAACAAGCATGTAAAACACATTACTCCCGAGGATCATCTCTCCATCTAAAAAAGAAGTGGCAAGCTAATATTAGTGGCAAGCTAATATTTCTAAATTTGATTCAAATCGGCTTTTTTTGAGCTTGATTCGAATCGACTTGGTAAGGTAGACATGGATGCTCATTCTCCCAAATTTTGAATGAACCGTTAAACATCGTCTGCTTGGTGGAATTCGCCCGAGCAAATAAATGGGAGACGCAAAATTACCGTCCTATGTGGGAGACGCATTAATTGGCCCGTTGTGCATCGAGGGTAGGTTCGTAACTTCATCCAAGTGCACCTTCTCCTCGGCCGAAATGACATGTGCCAAATAATTCATAAACCATGGTCGGCAAAACACGCTCTCCTCGCCTGAAATAGCTCGCGCCCACTATTTCAAAACACGCTCTCCTCGCCCGAAATCGCTCGCGCCCACTATATTTCAAAACACGCCCTCCTCGCCCGAAATCGCTGCCGCCCACTATTTGGGGAGAAGCAAAGTTACTCTACTATCCCCGACCCTCAGTACACAGACCCAAGCCAAGAAGCCTAAAGGCAGGGGTAGAACTGTAACTTCCCCTCACATTTCAGACAAATGCGTCCGTAAAACATGGTTCCACTCCCATCCCAATTCCCCCCCCCCCATTCATACCTCGTGGGCGCCAAATCACCTTCTCCCCGGAAGCTCCCTTCTCCCGAGCCGCGAAACCTCAGCCCCTCCTCCATGGCGCCCCCTACCGCACCAATTTCACATCCGCCCTCCTCACTAATGCCGGAGACGCTGTCCATTTGCCGTCGTGCACTGGGCCGTGTGCCTCTTACTCCGTGCTGCTGGAGCTGCCTCGACGACGGCTGCGTGAACCATACCGGAGCCGATTCAACCCCGCTGTTGTTCACGGCGCCGGAGCGGCTCCAACTTCGGATCCGTCCAGAGTCCCGGCGCTGCTTCCCCGTAGCCGTCGACCGTCACGATATCGTTGTTTCGCTGCCGCCGGTGGCCACCGCAACCGCGCCGGCCTCACCGACTCGGCAGCTGGACCTGCCTACTTCACCATGCCGCTAGATAGGTTGCACCCTCATCTCAATTCACTTTATTTAGGAATCAATTGTCTGAATTTTTATTCTGGGCCAATCGATTCCCAATGGGAAGCAGCACCCCTCAAGGCGGCAGAGCTCCTAGGCTGCCGGTTGGCTGGTGTCTAACGTAAGGGTGCAGGGCCGCAAGTTCGCCGCGGAAGCAGCGCTTAGATGGCTATCTTAGAGTTGCGTGGGTTCAAGGTACTGCCGCCGCCGGATCTGGATGGCGGGGAGTCTTTATGGATTGGCCCGGGGGCGGCGCAACCACGGCAGTGTGGTGGGGCGGGGAGCGGGGTTTTGGCCGGGGCCACGGACGGCGGAGGCAAGCTGCTCTGCCGTTGGTCGCTGGCTCTTTAGGGAAGATTCCTAACAGTGTCAGCCGGGAGGCACAAGACGGCCATCAAGCCATCTGGCGTAGATCGGACAGTACCAAAATAAAATAAAATCGTGTGACCCCAATTTAGTCTCAGTCAACAGACATGTGACCACTCTCGTACCTTGCTGTTGATCTCTTAGTGTATTTCTTCAGATCAAAGAGATGTGTCGTTCTTAACATTATGCGTTATCTGCATCTTCAGCCACACCGTCTTCTGACTCACCACAGCTGCTCCAACAAGGGAAGCATACACCAGAAGGGAGCTATAGTCCCCACTCAACAGTTCCCTGCATCGAATGCGCGTGCCCGACATGGACAGCCACAACAACTGCAGGGCCATCGACAAGTCAGCACATGATGCTCACTCCTATGGATGGCGGCCAGATAGGTTGTACCCTCATCTTACTTGTGTGCAACATTTATGGCTCTGTTATTCATCTAAGCATGGAAAATAGATTATCACATTTCACTATATATTCATGCTGATCTCTTACGGGTCTTCTTCAGGAGTTAACGCTGTTCCATAGTTCAGCTAAGATACTTGTTCTTTAGGTAACGCTGTTCCATAGTTATCATCCATCAGCCAATGCTATCCCACAGGCTGGTGATTATATTATTATACCACTTCTAGTATTACCTATGTTGTTCTTTAATACTTTTGTGTGCCATCTAGTTAATCTCGAGTACAAACGATACATATTCTGTAGCTTTCATCTCTGTTCTCCCTTTAGTTTTTGAGACCTGTTGCTGCTAGTTAACCCCAGTCCTACTATTTATGTCGTCTCCTACAGGCATTCATTACATAAATCTAACTACTAGTTGTCTTCCATGCATGTCAGATATAATTGCACACACTAATATATCCACAAGAACCTCACGGAGCAATGTAAAGGCCAATAAACTTGATGTCAATGATACCCAATATGATGGAACATGTAAAGGCAGTTCTTCAGAAGACTTGCAGAAAGATGTTGAATCCTCTTCACCCCACAAGGTCCTTGCTCTATCGCAATGCCATCTGCTTAATTTGGACATTATGCTTCTGAATATCTTATGCATTGTTATTCATCAGTATGTACTTCATCTATCTACCATACCATGTTTTTTACATCGAAGTGCTATTCTAGTGCTCTGTTGCAATGCCATCTTAGTTTCCCAATCATACATGTGTATGTTGCCTTAGTTTTTTCTGTACGTATTCCGCTAGCATATAGTTTTACATTCAACTAGTGCTTTTTTACTGTGTTTTCCTGTCGTATCCCTAGCTCTCACACCATACTCCCTCCGTCCGGATTACATGTTGCCGAAATGGATAAAAAAGGATGTATCTAGAACTGAATTACGCCTAGACCCATCCATTTTTTCCGGATGGAAATACATGTCAATATGTCATGCCTTTCTACTCTTCAGTACCAATTCCATCTCTCTGCTGTAGCATGTTTTATAATTGAAGCACCATTCTTCTATACAAGGCATGCAAGGGGAAGACGACTATGTTAAAATCTTAAGGGTTACAAACCAAGTCTTTGCAAAAGATACAAATGCCAGGAGATAATAAACCAACTCCAGTTTTTATAGATACTGCTCCAGCACAGAGAAACCAAACTCCTACTGATAATAAGCAGATTCCAGTTGCCAAAGAACTAGTCCGCTCCAGTCCAGCAAAAATATGTCAACTCCATTCTAAGAAGCGTGTGCGTATCCTTGCATCATGAAATTTTATAGCATGCTGATCATATTTTCTACATGTTTCTTACCCATCTCTCTTTTAGAAAATAAGCTTAACAGATAGAAGACTTTCTGCACTGGTATCGTCTATGAGGAAAGATTCTTGCAGGAATTCTCTGTACTCCAATGCAGATGTAAGTACCTGTTGTATATCACTATATTTTTACATCAGCATGTATTTTGTTAATCGGCGTGAATCCAACCTTTATCTGATCTAAATTTAGTTGTAGCAAAATGTATGATTAAAGGCCACAATGTTGATTTTTGTAAGGAAAACTGCCTGGTAGTTTTGCATCCTGAGCTGCATGAGTGTACTATCTCATATCAGTGGGTTTGATTACTTTGGTTTTGCAGTGGGTTTTCAGTGTTTTTTTACTGTGTTGTCCTGTCGTATCCCTAGCTCTTACATCTTACTCCCTCCGTCCAGATTACATGTTGCAGAAATGGATAAAACTGGATGTATCTAGAACTGAAATACGCCTAGACCCATCCATTTATTTCCGGATGGAGGGAATACATGTCAATATGTCATGCCTTTCTATTCATTAGTACCTATTCCATCTCTGTTGTAGCATGTTTTATAATTGAAGCACCATTCTTCTATATAAGGCATGCAAGGGGAAGACGGCTATGTTAGAATCTGAAGGGTTACAAACCAGGTCTTTGCAAAAGATCCAAACGCCAGGAGATAATAAACCAACTCCATTTTTCATAGATACTGCTCCAGCATAGAGAAACCCAACTCCCACTGATAATAAGCAGATTCCAGTGGCCAAAGAACTAGTCCGCTCCAGTCCAGCAAAAGAATGTCAACTCCATTCTAAGAAGCGTGTGCGTATCCTCGCATCATGAAATTTTATAGCATTCTGATCATATTTTCTACATGTTTCTTACCCATCTCTCTTTTAGAAAATAAGGTTAAATGATAGAGGATTTCCTTCATTGGCATTGTATTCGAGGAAAATATCTTGCGGGAATTCTCTGTGCTCCAATGCTGATGTAAGTACCTGTTGTATATCACTATATTTTTACATCAACATGTATTTTGTTAATCGGCGTGAATCCAACCTTTGTCTGATCTAAAATTTGTTGTAGCAAAATGTTAAAGGCGCCAATGTTGATTTTTGTAAAGAAAACTTCCTGGTAGTTTTGCATCTGAGCTGCATGAGTGTCCTATCTCATATCATGCGCATTACTGAATTGTAGTGCTGCTCTGGTTGCCCATTCAATCATTCATTGTGTCAATGTTGCTTTTGTATTACCTTACCTGGCTGATGATAGCTGTGCCATATTGTGCTAATTTGGTGTTGGCTAGTTGCCCAAACGTTCGTTGTGCCAATATTGCTTTCCTATTATCTGACTTGGCTAATGATAGCAATGCTAGTGTCTTAATTTGGTGCAGGCTGCTGAAGATAAGAAGACAAACTCTGAAAACAGCAAGGCAACCCCATTGTTTCTTTCCAATAAATCTAGGCCAGGTAATATGCCAATAACTCATGATTAATCTGTTTGGTTCCCCTCCTAATTTATGTTATGATGCAGTGGTCGAGACACTCTCCACTATCAATAATACAAGCCTGCCAAAATCGCCATTTGAATCTGTTCAGTATCCTCTGTCTCGAATGCAACGGAAAAATGTATGTTTTTGAACCAATTAATGGCTGAAGGAATGATGGAAATGGTGGAGGAATCAGAGGTGCAGAGTCGTGCGACACAACAACTAATCAATGTTTTCAGAGAGTGTAGCAAACATCAAGAACTTGCCCACATGCTTATGGGCGTCATCCGTGCTGAGGTTGCAGATTGTGACGTTGTAGATCGTTAGGTTCTGTTCATTTATTTGCACTGGCATCAATCTTTGATAGCCCAGTGGATGTAATTTCCTGTATTATATGCTGGATGTGCAACGTTTTTCCCTGTATGCCGTACCTTTGCTTGATCGATTTTGGTCCTGTGCATAATTGCTCGTCGTAATGGGCTCAAATTATCTAATTTGGCCTAAAGACATGTACGAACTTTAGTGGGCCCATTAAGTTAATGGGTCGTTACCAGGCCGAAAGTTAATGGTCGGCCCTCTTAACTCCCGGGTCGTTAACAGGCTGACATCGAAACGGGCAACAGGTGGCCCCAATTGATTTCATGGGCCGTTAACAGGCCGTTACTAAGTTCGGGCTACATATGGCCCAACTATACTGTGGGCCTTTAGCAGGCCGAAAGAGACAGCGGGCTTGTACTGGACCATGTAGAGCATGGGCCGCTAAGAGGCCGAAAGTCAGGTCGTATTGTAAATGGCCCAACTGTGTTGTGGGCCTTTAGCAGGCCGAAAGAGAAACCGGGCTGGTATTGGACCATGAAGGGCATGGGCCGTTAAAAGGCCAAAACTCAGGTCCGACTACAAATGGCCCAACTCATTTATGGTCCGTTAACAGGCTGAAAGGCACACAGGGACGGGAATTGGCCCAACACTTAAATGGGTCGCTAAAAGGCCAAAACTCAGGTCCGACTACAAATGGCCCAACAGATATATGGGCCGCCACCAGGCTGAAATTCACACCGGGCCGGAAATTGGCCCAACACTTAAATGGGTCGCTAAAAGGCCGAAACGCAGGTCCGACTACAAATGGCCCAACTGCTTTATGGGCCGTCAACCGGCTGAAAGACACACCGGGCCGGAAATTAGCCCAATATTTAAATGAGTCGCTAAAAGGCCGAAAGATGTACATCGTGAAAATTGGCCCATCCACTGAATGGGCCGTTAACAGGCCGAAATCTCATCGGGCCGATATTGAGCCCAAATATATAGCGGGCTGTTAACGGGCTCGAACTGACGATGGGCTGCAATGGTGTCAAATCTTTAACGGGCCGTTGACGGGCCGAATTGGCACATCTTGTATGGGCCGTGGGCTTAAATGGACCTGACACAAGTAGGCCTTATATGGGCCGGCCTGCTATTTTTTACTGGGCCGGCCTTTTTCACCGGAATGGGCCACTGTTGGGTCGTGCCACCTGTCGACCTATCATAGGCGCCTCCTGTCCAATGAGTGGATGACATCTGTCCCAACGGTGAGGCAACACGTGTTTCCTCCAGCCAATGATGGTTTTACACGTGGAAAATCCCCATTGGTCCGGGCTGTTAATGGGTTATCGGATCCAAAACCGGACCCGATAGCTTAACGGCGTTCCGTTACGGTGGACGCCACGTGTCGGTCACCCTTGACGAAAGCACTTCTGTGATGCACGATTTATCGTCATGGAAGTGAACACTTCCGTGATGATAATGTTGGTAATGTCATGGAACACTTCTACGACAGCACAGGTATGACTATCTTGATTCTGTCATAAATTTGTCATGGATGTACATGCATGACAGAAAACGTGACCTACTGTGACAAACACGTACCATCACGGAAGTGTCTTTTTTTGTAGTGAAAGGGGACAGCTAGTACAACTTATCCTGACAAAAGTAGTCTTCGCCTGCCAAAGGCTCTGGTGGTGACGCCGTCTTGGGCTCCACGATGACCTCCGTCTTGCCGTCCTGCTGGTCTTGGTCTCGTTGCACCGATATGGAAACCTTTTCCTGATGCCTCGGAACTCCTCGCCTGCGCTTTCCCCCTTAGCACCAAAGAGGAAGCAAGGACACTGCGCACGCTGGCGCCCGCCTGGTCTCTTTCGTCATGGCTCACGTCACTAGAACCTCGCGAGGTTTGCCTTGCCTTGATCACTCCGCCCCTCGCGAGCCAGCCTCGTGAGGCCGCTCCCGAGGAGGTCCTGTGTCGTCCCCCTCGCAAGGCTTGGCCCCTCGCAGGGGTCTTGAAAGCTTGTTGGTGAAGATGGGCCGTACGGGCCCGCTCGCAGAGCCACACCGTGGGCTGCAGGCAGGCAAGTCTGGGGACCCCCGTTCCCAGAACGCCGACAGTAGCCCCCGGGCCCAAGGCGCGCTCGGACTTGGCTTCGAGGCGAAGCCAAAGGGAAAGTGCGGAGCACCGCGGGCCCCAACAGCCTGCGGCCTTGGTCGACGCGTGGCGGTTGATTGGACGTGGGCGTCTCCGCTTCCCCATGTTGCCTCGGCAACTACCCGATTTGATGAGTCCCTGCTGCATGCAAGGAAAAACCATCATTACCTGTGATCATGGGGGGCGTTGGTTGGCCTTCCCCTGCTATAAATGGAGAGGAGGGGGGTAGAGCCCCCATCGCCCATCTCTTCCCATTCCATTCGCTTCTCTCCCTTTGCTCCATTGCCAGTAGAGACACCAATGGCACCGTTAAAAGGTTCTTCGCCGCAGAGAAGGGGAAGGCCCCTCGCGAGGGGCTCAGCTCTCCGGCGCCCAAGCGTGGACGCGGCCGTCCTCGCAAGCGCACCGCGACCCTCGCCGCGGCCCTCCGCGGCCACGGCGGTGCCGCTTCGCGTGGCAGGGGTCGCTCCAGTCGTGGCAGCCCTGTTGATGAAGGGAGACGTGCCGTGGTCACTCGGCCTCCCCGGCCGCGCTTCCACTCGGCGGAAGTGCTGCCGGAGTTCATCGTCTGGTCGGAGAACCTGGCCGACAACTGGCTTCAGCTTCCGCGCTTCTTCATTGACGAGCTGCCGGCCGCAGGTCCAGGCGGGCTCTGGCTGCAGACGGACGGGTGCTATAGCAGGGCTTCCTGGGTCGCGGTTGAGGTCTCCGTCGCGAGCAACATAGCCCTGGCCCGCGGCTGGAAGATGTTTGCCCGTGCGCGCGGCCTGGGCAGGCGGTGCACCCTCCATTTCAAGTACGACGACGATGCGACCCTCTACGTGAGGGTGTTTGGGGAAGATGGTCACCGCGCCGGGTGCTGCCCCGAGGTCAACGATGGCGACGAGGTACTCGGCCTTGGCGATTGTCATGACGAGGAGGAGGGCGAACCCGCCCTTGGCGTCGACCGCGTCTCGTCCAGCTACTGTGGCTCTTACCACGGCGACAACTCCAGCAGCGGTGGTTACGACCAGCCGCCGCGCCCGCTTTGAAGGTGGCAGCGGGTCGTCTCGTCACCACGCCTCCGTGAAGCGCGAGGAGGGGTCTGGCTGAGCTCGGGATGGCGCCAAGAGCCCGCCCTCGTGGTCCACTGTAGGGGCACGCGCCACTTTTATTTTGTTCTTCCTTTCCTTCTTGCATTAGAAGAAAACCAGTATGGACCCCGGAGGGGCGTGCAACAAACTATGATTTCTCAATTATTATGCTATGTTCATCGTCCCTGTGCTGTGTCGCAACATCGTCGTTTTATGTAGAGATAAGTTAGCTTGGCCTGCTCGGGGTTGTCTCCTCTCTACGAGGTGCTCACTTCCTGGTGCTTGTCGAGGCCCCCTTGGCCAGGTAGGCGCTTAGAAATTGCAAAAAAACTCGTTAGGAGGCTTAACGTTTTCCCGAGCCTTGGTCGCAGGCGCCGCTTGCCTTGACCCAGCGCTTTGTATCGCGGTACCCGTGGGGCACGGATTAGGAGAGGTGCACCAGTTTGCGGGCTCGAACGAGGGTGCCTCGCGAAAAGCAAATGAAAGGCAGAACAAGGAAAAACGCTCACGAGGGAAATAAAAAACACTCACGAGGGCACCTATCTAGCCCCCTCGCGAGGAATGTGAGAGAGAGTACAGGCCAAGCCGAAGACGGAAACAGAGGCAGAAGGCAACAGAACCAAATCAACCGAGAACACTAGAAGCAAACTTCAATTAAAGAGGGGCGAGCCAACTACGGAAAGCAAATGAAAAGCCGCGTCCGGCACTTAGTCTAGTCTTCATGTCTTCTCACCAGCGCGGAGCTAAGTGCTGCCACTAGGACGTGGGAGGGAGCCCCCGAGGCCCGAGGGCGGCACTCCTGAGACTCCGGGGCGTGTACAGCCCCACTCATTATTATGTGAGAGTGTCACGAGTGGAGACCTTCACAGGCACTGGGCCTTCTTCACAGGCGCTGGGCCTTTCTTCATGGGTAGAACTTCCGGAGGTGCTGGATGTTCCAGGCGTTCTGGATGGGTACCACGCCCTATGTCTCCAGGCGCGCGGCGCCAGGCCTGGAGACATGAACGACCTTGAACGGGCCCTCCCACATGGGCGAGAGCTTATGCAGCCCTTCCCTGGAGAGCACCCGCCTCAGGACGAGGTCACCCACCTCGAGCGTCCTGGAGCGGATGTTGCGGCAATGGTACCGCCGCAGCGCCTGCTGATACCTTGCCGCTTGCAGCGCGGCTTCATGGCGGCGTTCCTCCCCCAGCACGAGGTCCATCCCCCGCATGGCGTCCTGCTGCGCCTCATCGAACGCCAGGACCCGCGCGGAGCGATGTTTGACCTCGTGAGGGAGGACCGCTTCTGCTCCATAGACGAGGAAGAATGGGGTCTCACCCGTCGGCTTGGTGGCGGTGGTGCGGATGGACCACAGCACGGACTGGAGCTCGTCGTGCCAGACCCTGACACAGGCCTCGAGCTTCTTCTTGAAGGTCCTGGTCTTGAGGCCCCTCAGGACTTCTGCGTTGGCGCGTTCGGCCTGACCATTGCTCCTGGGGTGCGCCACCGAAGCATAGTAGATCAGCGTTCCAAGGTGTCGGTGTCAAAACCGGCGGATCTCGGGTAGGGGGTCCCGAACTGTGCGTATAAGGTCGATGGTTGTAGGAGACGGGGGACACGATGTTTACCCATGTTCGGCCCTCTCTATGGAGGTAATACCCTACTTCCTGCTTGATTGATCTTGATGAATATGAGTGTTACAAGAGTTGATCTACCACGAGATCATAATGGCTAAACCCTAGAAGCCTAGCCTGTATGACTATGGTAATGAGCCTATCCTTTCCGGAGTACGCCCTCCAGTTTATATAGACACCGGAGGGATCTAGGGTTACATAGAGTCGGTTACATAGGAAGGAATCGTCATAGTTGATCGCCAAGCTTGCCTTCCACACCAAGAAGAGTCCTATCCGGACACGGGTACAGTCTTCGGCCTTCATGTCTTCACAGCCCATCAGTCCGGCCCATGGATAATAGGCCGGACGCCCGAGGACCCCTTAGTCCAGGACTCCCTCAGTAGCCCCTGAACTTGGCTTCAATGACGAGGAGTCCAGCGCGCAGATTGTCTTCGACATTGCAAGGCGGGTTCCCTTTTCTCGAACTCCAAGATAGTCTTCAGATGTAATAATTGTAGCCGGACCTGTATACACAACTGCAGAGGATATATAATATTTCACGAGTCCAATCCGCTGACAACTTTTTGGTAACATGACATCACGCCTACTCAGCCATTATTTTTGAACTGTTAGCTAGCCCGCCGTCCCACGTCTCGAGACGTGGTTTTATTGGCATGTCTTATCCCAACGGAGATCATGTCTCTCCCTTTTTGAGGGATTCTTATCAGCCCAGACGTGGGTGACCCAACCATCACTTGGGTACAACTCCTAGGGAATAGGCAAGTTTTGAGGCCTAGGAGGAGACGTTCGATATTCGTGGCCTTTATATATGGGTACATACCCGTCTTTTTTTTTGCACGCTTGCTTCTTCCTCAACCCCTGCTACCCCGAGTTCCAACACCCGAGTTCCAATCACCACAAGCTCCAATCATGTCCGGATCCAGCCGTCAAGGCCGGTGGGTGGCTTCTTCTGTCACGGAGGGAGATATTGCAAAGCTTCGGGCGGCGAGGTATCTGACCGCGGAAATCCTTCATCGGCTTCGTGCCAAGGGGCAGGTTATTCCCACCCCCAGATCCGGCAAGAGGGTCGTGTTCGTGTCCCACTTCCTCCGCGGGTTAGGGTTTGCGCTTAACCCCTTCGTCCGAGGGCTCATGTTCTATTATGGGCTAGATTTTCACGATCTGGATCCGGACTCTATTCTTCTTATCTCGGTGTTTATCGTCACGTGCGAAGCCTTCCTCCGAACTCCTCCGCACTTTGGCTTATGGCTCTAGACCTTCAATGTGAAACCACAAGTGATAGAGGGAAAGCAGGCAGAGTGCGGTGGTGCCATAGTGAGCGAGCTTGCTAGTGCTGTTTGGTTGAAAGGATCTTTTGCCAAATCTTCCGACTTATGGCAGCAGGGGTGGTTCTATATCACCGAGCCCCGTGGCTCCAAGTGGGCAGCTGCGCCCGAATTTCGATCCAGCCCCCAATTCAGCTGGCATCGTGGATTAATAACGGGTTGGACTGGGGATCAACGGACGAGGTGCGGACTTTGCAAAGTCGCATCCGAAGCCTTATTGAGAGGGACATCAATGTCGTCAATGTTGTTCAAGTAATGCTGGTCCGCCGGACCCTGCCGTGCCAGCGACGGCCTCTCCGCATGTGGGAGTTCAATCCAGAAGGGCCGCGGACTCTTCAGCACTACTTCGGCACTACGCACGAAGGAATGTGGAAATTATTTTTCGTGAAGCGAAAGCAATGGCCGGATATCACCGAAGATATCGGCCTCAACTGCAACCATCCGGACACCCCGGTAAGTACCCTTTCGTCAAACACCTTATATTCGGATACACAGTGGCAAGACACTGACCGAATCATCCTTTTTCAGGACTGGATAAAGAAAGTGGAACGGATTAGGTGTCTAGCTCCCCTTCCCGAAGACTCGACCAATCCTACATTAACAAGGATGCTGGCCTCAGCACCATACCAGGCGCCGGCAAGGGAGAGTAAAGAGGAGAGTGAGAAGACCCAAGATGACCTTGGTTCCGGAGGTAAGTCGGACACTGAGTCCAGAGAAATCGATCTTTCCTCGCTTGAAGACAGAGGCGGGAGAGGACCCAGTATCCCTTCCCCGAACAGGGGGAAAAGGGCCGCCTCCAAAGGTTGGGAGGGGCGGTCTCCCAAGAGGGGCAAGATGCCACCGTCGAGCGGCTTGGGTTTGGAAAGCGACGCCGTTGAACAGCTCCAACAAGGGGACAAGCCCTCGGCCAAACCACAAGTGAATCTGGGGTACTTTGATGGCGTCCCGCTCCGTTGCTGTTGCCGAAGATATACGTAACGCGTTCGTGCACTCTTACAGGTTGGCACAGAGTTTTTCTAGGCAATCCTCTTCTCCGAGAAGTCTCCTCCCAGAGATGATGGAAAGCGAGACGCCTCCCCTGACCTCATCGCCCGATAAGGCGGACGACTCCGAAGTGTCATCGCAGAGGGTTTTTCTTGCTAAACAAGCTATGCAAGGGATGAAAGATTCAGTACCCAAAGGTGGATCTCCAACCGTCCGGGATTCTGGGGCCAATAATAAAGACCCCGGACTGTCTGGTTTGCAGCCAACGATGATTCCGGAGACGGGTGAGCAAATTCCTTCAAAGGATGACTGTGCTCCTAGAGCGGCTTCCGGAGACCCAGCGGCTCCGGACATATTACGGGACATGTTACGAAATGCATGTGTCTCTGGGGAACAACGTACCTTGGTGGGTACAGTGGTTGACAAAATTTTGTCCGCGAAGAGCGGATTAAATGAAGCCTTGATGAGCCTACTGAAGGGCTCCAAGGTTTGTGATATAATATTTTCAGCTATTTTTTATTTGCAAAGATGCGCCTGTGTATAGGTAGTAGCCACCGAGACTCGGGTTGGCTTCCACTGGGAAGCAAACGGAGGATCGAAAAGGATCATTTTGAGGACTAACCTGATGAATTTGAACACATGCTAGTTCCCCCTTGGCCACTTCCCGGCCTATGGAAATTGCTGAGCTGCAACGGAAGCTTGATGTGGCAGGGGATGATCTTGCATTCATCAATATGCGTCTTGACGAGTCGCAAGGTATGTATTCGGGGCAATCCCCATACATTTTTGTGGTATAAGCATGACGCTAAAATTTAGATGCTGGAATGTGCATGGCTGCAGATGGTGCTGCCGCCGTTGAAGTTCTTTGAGCGGAGCTGGCCCGGGCCAAGGGGCAGGCCCGGTGTGGCAATGCTGCTGCCGAAAAGGCATCGGCTGAGCTAAAAGCCGAACAAGCTGCACGGCGCTGAGACGAGGAGAAGATATCCACGAGGGCGCTCGAACTGGAAAATGCCACTGGCCGCTGTGAATTTCTGGAGAAGGAGAATAAAGCCTTAATGGCTGAACTGGACAAGGCCTTACAAGAGGCGAGAGAAGCGCGGTCGGAATCCAGAGCAGCCCGTGAGGAGGTTCGGCAGGCTAGGGAGATTGGGGCTGGAAAGCCCTTTCTGCTGCAAACTAAGTTCGGTGACCCGAACTATGCTCAGCTTAACCAAGTGTGGAGTTCTCCGGATGAGTTCCTGGACTTGCCGAAGAGTTCTTCCGATGCGGCGCAGTATTACCAAGCATGAGATGGGTATGCAAGGGAGAAGCTTTTTTGGTCGCAGTTTGGCGCATCAAAACGCTCTGTGTTGCTCAATGAACAGATGTCCCAATGGGCCGAACTTCATAGGATATCCGGTGCTGCCATGAAGGATGTCATAATCCGGTTGTGGCCAACTGAGCCTATTCCGGATAGCTACTTCGGTTTGGTACAAAGACTTGTTGACGCGGTGCCACGAATCGATGCTGTGAAGCGGTCAGCGTGCATTGAAGGTGCACGGATGGCCTTTGCCCGAGTCAAGACATTCTGGGGAAAGATGAAGGCCATCGATGTCGCGGCTAAGAGTCCACCCAAGGGCAAGGACCGTCCTGAACTGGAGCATTATTTTGAAGACGTCCTAGAGGCCGCCCGCTTAATAGAGGGTTAATGCTCGAAAGACATAATGTTCGAGTAAGGTGTATCATAATTGTAAAAGACAATTTTATAGTTAATCTATTTTTATGTCTTGCTTGAAATCTTGAATTCCTCCTGTGCGGCCGTTTTAATGTAATCTGAAAGTTTTCCAATCATCGGCTTCAGCCCCCTCGTAGGTAGTATGGGAGTGTTCGGAAAAGCATTTAGTCACTCTTTATCCAACGTCTTGGTCCATAAAGGAGGTGATAATGCGGCGAACCAGGCAATCGGACTATAGGGCGTTAACACTTTCACTTACCCATAGGAGTTTTATGGTGGGACTACGACATAGCCCCTAGTATGAATGCGGCGTATGGTGCCTTACATATTTGATCTGAAAAACATCCTTCGTGTGACATGGAGAATCGCTAAAGATTCCAATAAGTCGTCAAGTGGTTGACCAGCTCTCGCCGCATCATGACAGTCAGTTTTCGGCTTCGTCTACTGAGGTACTTGACCAGATGAACCGGAAGCACAATCGCAGTAGTTCTCCTTTTACTACCCTAGCCGATTGAGCGGAAAGTAGGGTAGCAAGCACAGGAGCCGGGCTACCCAACTATTGACCCAAGACAATGATTCGGAGCTGATGCATATAAGGCCAAACTTGCGACGCCGAAGTACGCTATAGAGCTGTTCGGACTTTTGCTGGCAACTCATTTGTTCCCATACCGAGCCCCTGGCGGGTTATGCCAGGGTATGCCTGTAAAACAGCCATAGGAGCCATAGTCATTGGTGAAACAACATGGATGACTAGTTCGGATACTATTTACTGGGACCTGAGCAATATGCCAATGATTACTTATTATATATATAAAAGCCATCCTCCCGGCTATTTGACATGCTCGGGGTCGGAGGCGGAGGAACAGGCATAGTACAGGCTCAAAAAATAGAGAGCGGTCTACAAAAAGTTATTTTGGACCTCCTGTCGCACGTCTGCACCGCCAGTCCTCGGCGGGGGGAATCCTCGATGGAGATAGCCCCTTAGCTGAGTGTATGGATCCGAACTCCAATAGAGCCAGTTTCAGATGTTTGTCCTGTTCGTCACCTGTTTTTAAGGGATAGTGAAGGAAGAAATAAAAAGAAAATGGATAAAAAATGTTACGGGGATGCTTGCAGGCTTGTCCGTAGTGTGCCTCCGCCAATGCCCATGGTATCTTGAGTGCATAGTGATGTATGCACGACACAAATTTTGCAGGTATACGAGGTGGGTGGCGGAAGCCGGACAACTATTTTCGCTCCGGGAGTAGTTGATCCTCGGGTGGAAATTGCTTCAGGCCCCCGGTATTTTGTTGGTGAACCTTTCCGTCGTCCCTGTCGCCTGGCGGCCTCTTCCCCTTGTGTTCTGCGTTGAGCTTGCCGGCCTATTTAAAGACCCAGCAGTTTCTGTTAGTATGATTAGCTGATTTGTCGGGGTGGTCGTGAATCTGGCAGGGTCGGTCCAATATCCTGTCTAGGTTGGATGGTTCGTCTCGTTTGGCCTTGAATGGCTTCTTCCATTGACCGCGCTTAGGATTGCTGAATCCGGCGTTGACTGCTGTGTCGCATGATCATTGCGACTGTTGTATTTGCTTCTTCGTGGCTTGCCGTTGCCGTCTCGGATTTCGGAAGTGCCCGGGTCGCTGGCGCTATTGCTTCTACGAGCGAGCCAGCTGTCTTCTCCCGCGCAAAAGCGGGTCATCAGAGCAGTGAGGGCTGTCATGGATTTAGGTCCTTCTTGACGGAGGTGGCGTGCAAGCCATTCGTCCCGGACACTGTATCTGAAAGCCGCAAGTGCTTCTGCGTTCGGATAGTCGACGATTTGGTTCTTTTTGACTAAGAACCGAGTCTAGAGCTTCCTGGCTGACTCTCCGGGCTGCTGGACAATGTGATTTAGGTCATCAGCATCCGGTGGCCGGACATATGTTCCTCGGAAGTTGTCGAGGAAGGCCTCCTCCAAGTCCTCCCAGCTACCTATGGAATTTTCAGGCAGGCCGTTTAACCAGTGCAGAGATGGCCCTTTTAGCTCTAGTGGGAGGTATTTAATTGCGTGGAGGTCGTCCCCACGGGCCATATGGATGTGGAGGATAAAATCTTCTATCCATACCGCGGGATCGGTTGTTCTATCGTATGATTCAATATTGATGGGTTTGAATCCTTCGGGGAATTCATGATCCATTACTTCATCGGTGAAGCAAAGCGGGTGTGCGGCGCCTCTATGTTGGGCCACACTGCGACTTAACTCCGAAAGAGTCCATTTGTGGTTTTCCGCTCGGGCGTGGCTAGGTTTGTCACGTCCGAATAGGTAGCTGTCGTCATGTGTCGAGGTATGCTTTCGCGATCCGTAGGTCGGTCTTGCGTGTCCTGCTCTACTGTCCAAGTCCCACTGCAGGTTGTCTGGACCATCGTGAGCTGCGTTATTCTTGCCTTTACAGCGAGGTGGGGTGGTCTGGTGTTCGGCTTGAGTTGCCTCTTTATCCGGACAGAATTGTCGGCGACCTGCCGCATTGAGTGATGATGTTAGGGGCTCCAACGCCTCGTCATCGAACTGATGTAGCAATCTATGCTTCGGGTAGCTTTTGGCCAGGCCACTAAGGCAGTATTCTTCGGCGACCAGGACTTGGGTCCATCTATCATTGAGTAGGTCTTGGTCAGCTTGAAGTTGCTGCTGCTTCTTTTTCGGGCTCCTTGCCGTAGCTATGAGCCTGCGCTTGAAGCGCTCCTGCTCGAGGGGCTCTTCGGGTACGATGAAGTCTTCGTCGCCGAGGCTTACCTCATCTTCGGAGAGCGGAAGGTAATTGTCATCCTCCGAATTGTCGCTAGACAGGGCCTGTTCATCGGGGCTGGCTTGCCCATTTTCCTATTCCTCCTGTTCGGATCTTGCTCCAACAGGGTCTTCATTGTTTTCGGCGTCGTCCGGAGTACTATTTTCTCCAGTGCCATCGTTGCTGCGATGTGACTTGGAGCGGCGTTTAGGGCGCCGATACTTAGACTGTGTCTCAGGAGGTTTATTCTCAACTGGGTCTTCTTCGTCATCATCGCTAGCTTTTTTAGGTGTATCAACCATGTACACGTTGTAAGAAGAGGTGGCCGTTCCACGTCCCATGAATGGTGGGTCTTGGCCTTGATCCTTATCGACATCGTCGTCTATACCGTCGATGTCTTCGAAGCCATGATCAAGCACGTCGGTTAAGTCGTTGACAGTGGCTATGAAGTGGGTGGAGGGTGGGAAGCAAAATTCTCCATCATCAGCCTTTAGCTCGAACCGAACATAGTTCGGCTGTGAGTCCTTCTCCAAGGACAAATTCTTTAAAGAGTTTAGCACATCACCCAAAGGTGAGTGCTGGAAGATGTCCGCGGTGTTGAATTCAAAAATCGATAACCGATCTAGCTCGGTGTCCGCAGGCGTACATGGTCCGGAACTTATAGCCGGAGACAAGTCCGGAGTTCCATTGATGCAAATATTGCAGGGTGTCGAGTCTGTGTGCGGCTCCAATGCCACAAACTCTGTGGCCTCGGATGGCACGATCTGCTCCGGCTCTAAGGCCGTTGTAGCAACAGGAACCATCTCCTGGATGTAACCCAATGATAGATTGAAGTCATGTTCATCGGAGCGAGGGGGAGCGATCGTCGCGGCCTCGAATCCGTTGAAGATCAAGTCTCCGCGGACATCCACGACGTAGTTCAAGCTTCCGAATCTGACCTGATGGCCAGGGGCATAACTATCGATCTGCTCCAGATGGCCAAGCGAGTTGGCCCATAGTACGAAGCCGCCGAACACGAAGATCTGTCTGGGGAGGAAGGTTTCTCCTTGGGCGGCGTCACTATCGACGATTGAAGGGGCCATCGGACCTTTCGTCGACAGCACAGTGGAACTCTCAATGAAAGCACCAATGTCGGTGTCAAAACCGACAGATCTCGGGTAGGGGGTCCCGAACTGTGCGTCTAAGGTCGATGGTTGCAGGAGACGGGGGACATGATGTTACCCAGGTTCAGGCCCTCTCTATGGAGGTAATACCCTACTTCCTGCATGATTGATCTTGATGAATATGAGTGTTACAGGAGTTGATCTACCACGAGATCGTAACGACTAAACCCTAGAAGCCTAGCCTGTATGAATATGGTAATGAGTCTATCCTTTCCGGACTACGCCCTCCGGTTTATATAGACACCGGAGGGATCTAGGGTTACATAGAGTATGTTACATGGGAAGGAATCCTCATAGTTGATCGCCAAGCTTGCCTTCCACGCCAAGAAGAGTCCTATCCGGACAGGGGTACAATCTTCGGCCTTCATATCTTCACAGCCCATCAGTCCGGCCCATGGATAACAGGCCGGACGCCCGAGGACCCCTTAGTCCAGGACTCCCTCACAAGGTTAGCACAATATGTCTTGAAGAGATTACTAGTGAACTGCGAGCCGTTATCAGTGATGATGCGGTTGGGGACCCCAAAACGGCTCATGAGACCCTTGATGAACTTGACCGCGGAGCCAGCTGGGATGGTGCGGACGGCCTCTACCTCCACCCACTTGGTGAACTTGTCGATGGCGACGTAGAGGTAGCGGTAGCCCCCAGGCGCTTGAGGGAACGGGCCCAAGATATCCAGCCCCCAGACCGCGAACGACCATGAGAGTGGGATGGTCTGGAGGCCCTGAGCCGGCTGATGAATCTGCTTGGCGTGGAACTGGCAAGCCTCACAGGACCTCACCAGCTCGGTCGCGTCGTTGAGTGCTGTGGGCCAGTAGAATCCACTGCGAAACACCTTGCCGACGAGGGTCCGTGACGACGAGTGGTGCCCGCAGTCCCCGCCGTGTATGTCGGCCAGCAGCTCTCTTCCTTGCTCCATGGAGATGCAACGTAGGGAAACGTCATTTGGCCGCTTCCTGTATAACTCACCATCCCGGATGTAGTATGCCGTGACTTGTCGGGCCACACGCTCCATGTCCTCCTCCTCTTCTGGCAGCGCCTTTTGCATGAGGTATTCCTTGAATTCCTTGATCCAGCACCCCTCCTGAGGTTCGAGCGCCAAGAGCAACCGTGCTCCCGAGGTCGGACCGCAGGCTGGGGCTCCTGAGGCAGGTGGTTGAGGGAGCTCCTCGCAAGGCAGCGCTGTTCTTGAGAACGGCGACGTTGTTGATGGCGTGGAGATCATCTCCACAGGCCATATGGATATGGAGAAGAAAATCCTCGATCCACACCGCAGGATCAGTTGTTCCATCGTATGATTCGATATTCATGGGTTTAAACCCTTCTGGGAATTCATGCTTCTTTACTTCGTCAGTGAAGCAAAGGGGGTGTGCGGCACCTCTATATCGGGCCACATCGCGACGTAGCTCCGATGGAGTCCATCTGCGGTTTTCGGCCTGGGCATGACTAGGATTGTCATGTCCGAATAGATAGCCGTCGTCATGTGTCGGGGCACGTCCTCGCGATTCGTAGATCGATCTGGTATGTCCAGCTCTATTGTCCAGGTCCTGCCGAAGGTCATATGTATAACTACAAGCTGCTTTATCTCTGCCTTTACGGTGAGGCGGGGCGGGCTAGTGTTTGGCTTGAGTTGCCGCTTTATCCCGACCACGTGGTGGTCGGTCAGCCGCATTGCGCGACGATGGTACGGGCTCTGGTGCCTCATCATCGAACTGAGGTAGCAATTTGCGCTTCGGGTAGCTTTTGGCTAGGCGCTTGGGGCCGTATTCTTCGGCAGCTAGGACATCAGTCCATCTATCGTTGAGCAGATCTTGGTCAGCTTGAAGCTGCCGCTGCTTCTTTTTTAGGCTCCTTGCAGTGGCTATTAACCGGCGCTTAAAGTGCTCCTGCTCGAGAGGTTCCTCAGCCATGATAAAATCCTCGTTGCCGAGGCTCACCTCATCGTCGGAAAGCGGAAAATAATTACGGTCCTCCAAGTCATCGTTTATGGCCTGTTCGTCAGGGCTAACTTGCCCGTTTTCCCGTTCCTCCTGTTTGGAAGTTATCTCAGCGGGGTCTTCATTGTCTTCGGCATCGTCTGGAGTATTGTTTTCCCCGGTGCCGGTATTGCTATCTTTTGCACAATGTGACTTAGAGCGGCACCGCTTCCTGTATAACTCACCGTCCCGGATGCAGTACGCCGTGGCTTGTCGGGCCACATGCTCCATGTCCTCCTCCTCTTCTGACAGCATCTCTTGCGTGAGGTATTCCTTGAATTCCTTGATCCAGCACCCCTCCTGAGGTTCGAGCGCCAAGAGCAACCGTGCTCCCGAGGTCGGGCTGCAGGCCGGGGCTCCTGAGGCAGCTGGTTGAGGGAGCTCCTCGCGAGGCAGCGCTATTCTTGAGAACAGCGGCGTTGCTGATGGCTTGAAGAGCCGCTCCTCAAAGATGCTAGGCTCTTGGGGTAGCCGCTTGGATGCTCTTCTGGCGATGTCGTCAGCTTCCTTGTTGGTGCCACGGGGCACATGCTGTAGCTCCAGACCCGAGAATTGCTTCTCCATCTTGCGCACCTCTGCGAGGTATGCCTCCATGTGCTCGTCCTTTGGCTCGTATACCTTGTTGACGAGAAGCTGCGAGTCGCCCTTGATGGTGAGACGCCTCACCCCCAGGGCCACCGCAGCCCTGAGGCCAGCTATGAGGCCCTCGTACTCTGCTATGTTGTTGGAGACCTTCTCGCCCTGCTGGAAGCAGAGCTGCACGGCGTAGTAGAGCTTGTCCTGGGTGGGTGAAATCAGCACCGCTCCAGCCCCCGCGCCCTGGCGTGAGAATGCGCCGTCGAAGTACATGCCCCAGCCGTCCGGCGCTTCGCTTCCTGGAAATAAGGATTGATCCTCGCCTGCCTCGAGCTCTGGGGCGTCGGTCCTTTCTGTCACAATGTCCGCGAGCGCAGCCCCCTTGATGACCCTGGTCGTGCTGAACTCCAAGTCAAATGCTTGCATCTCGATGTTCCATTCAGCGACTCGCCCAACAACATTGCGGCTCCTGAGCACTCTTTCCAGTGGGTAAGCCGAGACGACCTTGATGGGATGACCTTGGAAGTAGTGGCGCAGCTTGCGCGAGGCCACCAGGAGCGCGAGTAGGATCTTCTGAGGCATGGGGTATCGTGCCCTCGCATCCCGCAGCACTGTGCTGACGAAATACACTGGGTGCTCGACGAGGGCGGGAGAGCTGATGGAGCCCTCGGCTTCCGGGGGTTGAGGTGTCCTTTCGGGGTCTTCGGCTTCAGGGGCTTGGTGGTCTGCCGAAGCAGTCGCTGCATCTGGATCTTCGCCTTGGTGCCGCGCCGCTCCGTCTGGCCCGGTGGTTCCACTTGATGGGCCCTTGACCTGGCATTCTTCTCTGAGGGCTACTAGCGCTGCGCTGGCGGAGTGGGGTGTGGCAGGCCGGTAGAGCACCAAGGGCTCGAGGGGTCGAGGCGCTACCATCACCGGAGGGCTGGTTAGGTATCTCTTGAGGTCTTGAAACGCTCGGTCGACCTCCAGAGTCCACTCGAAAGGGCCCTTCTTCTTCATTAGCTTGAAGAACGGTAGGGCACACTCTCCTAGCTTGGAGATAAAGCGCCCCAATGCAGTCACACGACCAGCAAGCTTCTGCATCTCTTTGAGGGTCTGCGGTGGGCTCATGTCTTCGATTGCCTTGACTTTTTCTGGGTTCGCCTCGATCTCTCTGTGGGATACGAGAAAACCCAGCAGCTTGCCGGAAGGGACACCGAACACACACTTCTCCGGGTTGAGTCACAAGTTCACCTGGCGCAGGCTTGCGAAGGTCTCCTCCAGGTCTTGGATCAAGGTTCTCGCCTCCCGAGACGTCACCACAATGTCGTCGACGCAGGCCTCCGCATTTCTCCCGAGCTGCCGCCCTAAGGCGATGTGCATTAGCCGCTGAAAGGTCGCTCCCGCGTTGCGCAGTCCGAAAGGCATGCAAGTGTAGCTGTACACCCCACACGGGGTTAAGAAGGCGGTCTTTTCCATATCCTCTACCGCCATCTTGATCTGGTGGTAGCCCGGAAATGCATCTAGGAAGCATAGCAAATCGCACTCGGCGGTGGAGTCGACGATCTGGTCGATGCGTGGAAGCGGGAACGGATCTTGGGGGCAGGCCTTCTTGAGGTTGGTGAAGTCGACACACATGCGCTCCTTTCCACATTTCTTCGGCACAACAACGGGGTTCGCCAGCCACTCGGGGTACCGAACCTCGCGAATGGCACCCACCGCCTCCAACTTGCGGGTTTCCTGGACAAGGCCTGCTTCTCCGTGGACTGTCGTCTCGCCCGCTGCTTCACAGGGCATACATTGGGGCACACCTTTAAGTGATTCTCAATCACCTCTCTCGGGACCCCCACCAGCTGTTCGGGTTCCCATGCGAATATCTCCTTGTTTGCACGCAAGAACTTCACCAACGCTTCCTCTTGGTCAGGGTCGAGGTCGGCACCTATGGTAAAGGCGGCTCCTGAGGACCCGTCCTCATCGACCGGCACCTGCTCGGTTTCTGCCTTGTCTTGGGTGAACAACTGCTTCTTCTTGGTTGGTGCGGCTTCCTTGGCCTTGGAGGCGCCCGCGCCGGCGGGCTGTGCCACTGCGGCAGTCTTGAGGCAAGCTTGAGCGCTACTAGAGCCTCCTTAGCGTCCCCCTCGATGGTGAGGACGCCCTTGCTCCCAGGCATCTTCATGAGGTTGTAAGACAGATGGGTTGCTGCCATAAACTGGGCCAGAGTTGGGTACCCGAGGATGGCATTGTACGGGAGGCCGATGCGGGCGATGTCTAAGTCGACCAGCTCAGTGCGGTAATTGTCGCGCGTGCCGAAGGTGACAGGAAGGCGGATCTGCCCCAGGGAGTGGGCGGTGCCGCCGCCGACTCCTGAGAAGGGCTTGCTGAGGCGGAGCCGCTCGAGTGGTATGTGAAGGAGGCCGAAGGCTTCCACTGAGAGCACGTTGAGGCTGGCGCCGTCGTCAATGAGGGTCTTGGTGACGGCCATGTTGCAGATGGTGGGAGTGCAAAGCATTGGGAGCATACCTGAGCTAGCGGTGGAGACGGGATGATCCCCTGAGTCGAAGGTGAGGTCGGCCTCGGGCGCGGCCCAGCCCGGTGGAGCCCCCGGACGCTTGGAAGTGGCGCCGATCTGGCAAAGGAACGGCTTGATGTGACGATCCGAGGGCGGTGCTTGCGAGCCGCCGAGGAGGGCCGCGACCGCGTGGGGTGTCGGTGCCATGAAGCGCGCGACGAAGAGATCGCGCAGCTCCTCCCAAGATGCCACTGTGGATCCGGGGAGGTTGAGTAGCCAGGCGCGCGGCACGCCGGTCAAGGCCATGGGAAGCTAGTTGGCCATGACCTTGCTGTCGCCCCGGCCTTGAGGACGGCTTCCTCGTACACTAGCAAGAAAGCCACCAGATCCGCCACGCCATCGTAACGCGGTGGCATCTCCGTCTTGAACTTGGGTGGCCACTGCACCCACCGCAAGGCAGGAGCAAGGGCTCTGAGCCCCCTGGCCCCGTCGCTGGCATCGCTCGCCGGAGCAGGAAGCGCTGCCCTTGCCATGGGGGCGGAGTACAGTGGCAGCATGGAGCAGATCTATTGAAGGAAAACTCCAGCGCACCCCTAGCTGGCGCGCCAAATGTTGGATTTCGGGTTCCGGCAAAACCCTTAAGGTTCAAACTCTGGGGTGCGCGCGAAGATCTCCCCCTCACCGATGCCCTCACACACATCACGAATTCACGGACTAGCTCGCCGAACCGAAAGAACACAAAGACACAAGATTTATACTGGTTCGGGCCACCGTTGTGGTGTAATACCCTACTCCAGTGTGGTGGTGGTGGATTGCCTCTTGGGCTGAGGATGACCAGTACAAGGGGAAGAACAGCCTCCTGAGGAGAGGTGTTCTTGTGCTTGGTGAACTTGCGTGTGGATGAGGATGATCTGAATGATCCCCCCTACTATGGTGGTGGCTAGTCCTATTTATAGAGGCCCTTGTCCTCTTCCCAAATATTGAGCGGGAAGGGAGCCAACAACGGCCAATTTGAAAGGGGACAACTAGTACAGCTTATCCTGACAAAAGTAGTCTTCTCCTGCCAAAGGCTCTGGTGCTGACGCCGTCTTGGGCTCCACGATGACCTCCGTCTTTCCGTCCTACTGGTCTTGGTCTCGTTGCACCGATATGGAAACATTTGCCTGATGCCTTGGAACTCCTCGCCCGCGCTTGCCGCCTTAGCACCAAAGAGGAAGCAAGGACACTATGCGCGTTGGCGCCCGCCTGGCGCCCGCCTGGTCTCGTTCGTCATGGCTCACGTCACTAGAACCTCGCGAGGTTTGCCTTGCCTTGATCTCTCCGCCCCTCGCGAGCCAGCCTGGTGAGGCCGCTCCCGAGGAGGTCCTGGCTTGGCCCCTCGCGAGGGTCTTGAAAGCTTGTTGGTGAAGATGGGTCATACGGGCCGACTCGCTGAGCCACGCCGTGGGCCGCAGGCAGGCAAGTCTGGGGACCCCCGTTCCCAGAACGCCGACAAACTCTTTGCTTCGGAAGTTGTCCGGAGATCCAAAGACAACCTCTAGTGTGATTGAGCCCGTACAGCGAGCCTCTACACCTGGTATGACTCCTTTGAAGGTAGTCTTTGTGGGCTTGATCCGTGATGGATTAACGCCCATTTTGCGCACTGTATCCTGATAGAGCAGGTTCAGGCTGCTGCCGCCGTCCATGAGGACTCGCGTCAGGTGGAATCCATCAATTATTGGGTCAAGGACCAATGCGGCCGAACCGCCGTGATGGATACTGGTCGGATGATCCCGAAAATCGAAGGTGATCAGGCATGACGACCATGGATTAAATTTTGGGGCGACTGGCTCTACCGCATAGACGTCCCTGAGCGCGCTCTTGCGTTCCCTCTTGGGGATGTGGGTGGCGTATATCATGTTCACCGTTTTGACCTGAGGGGGAAACTTCTTCTGCCCCCCTGTATTCGGTGGCCGGGGCTCCTCGTCATCGTCCTTGCTTTGCGATCCCTTCTCCTTGTTTTCGACATTTAATTTGCCGGCCTGTTTAAAAACCCAACATCTCTGTTGGTATGATTGTCTGGTTTGTCTGGGGTGCCCTGGATCTGGAACGGACGGTCGAGTATGCGGTCCAAACTGGATGGTCCCGAGTTGTTTCTTTTATATGGCTTCTTCCGTTGACCGGACTTGGGGCCGCTGAATCCGGCGTTGACTGCAGTGTCATCGGTGTTATCACCATTGCTTCGACGTTTGAACTTATTGCGTCGGAGCTTGCCATTGCTGTTTTTGACCTCGGAGGTGCCCGCTTCACTTGCCGTGTTTTTGCTACGGGCTAGCCAACTATCCTCACCCGCACAAAAGCGGGTCATCAGTGCCGTGAGGGCTGCCATGGACTTCGGCTTTTCTTGGCCGAGGTGGTGGGCGAGCCATTCGTCGCGGATGCTGTGTTTAAAGGCCACTAGGGCTTCGGCATCTGGACAGTCGACGATCTGGTTCATTTTAGTTAGGAACCTAGTCTAGTATTTCCTGGCTCACTCTCCGGGCTGTTGAACTATGTGACTTAAGTCATCGGCTTCTGGTGGCCGGACATATGTACCTTGAAAGTTGTCGCGGAAGGCGTCTTCGAAATCCTCCCAGCTGCCAATAGAGTTTTCAGGCAGACAGTTTAACCAGTGCCGAGCTGGCCCTTTGAGTTTTAATGGGAGGTATTCGATGGCGTGGAGATCATCTCCACGGGCCATATGGCTATGGAGAAGAAAATCCTTGATCCACACCGCGGGATCAGTTGTTCCATCGTATGATTCGATATTCACGAGTTTAAACCCTTCTGGGAATTCATGCTCCATTACTTCGTCAGTGAAGCAAAGGGGGTGTGCGGCACCTCTATATCGGGCCACATCGCGACGTAGCTCCGATGGAGTCCGTCTGCGGTTTTCGGCCTGGGCGTGACTAGGCTTGTCATGTCCGAATAGATAGCCGTCATTACGTGTCGGGGCACGTCCTCGCGATCCGTAGATCGATCTGGTATGTCCTGATCTATTGTCCAGGTCCTGCCGAAGGTCATATGTATAACCACGAGCTGCTTTATCTCTGCCTTTACGGTGAGGCGGGGCGGGCTGGTGTTCGGCTTGAGTTGCCGCTTTATCCCGACCACGTGGTGGTCGGTCAGCCGCATTGCGCGACGATGGTACGGGCTCCGGCACCTCGTCATCGAACTGAGGTAGCAATTTGCGATTCGGGTAGCTTTTGGCTGGGCGCTTGAGGCCATATTCTTCGGCAGCTAGGACATCAGTCCATCTATCGTTGAGCAGATCTTGGTCAGCTTGAAGCTGCTGCTGCTTCTTTTCCAGGCTCCTTGCAGTGGCTATTAGCCGGCGCTTAAAGCGCTCCTGCTCGAGAGGTTCCTCAGGCACGATAAAATCCTCGTTGCCGAGGCTCACCTCATCCTCGGAGAGCGGAAAATAATTACTGTCCTCCGAGTCATCGTTTATGGCCTGTTCGTCAGCGCTAACTTGCCAGTTTTCCCCTTCCTCCTGTTTGGAAGTTATCTCAACGGGGTCTTCATCGTCTTCGGCATCGTCCGGAGTATTGTTTTCCCCGGTGCCGGTATTGCTATCTTTTGCAGGACGTGACTTAGAGCGGCACCGCGGACGCCGGCGTATGGGTTGTGTCTCAGGAGGTTTATCCTCGGCTAGATCTTTTTTGTCATCGTCTTTGGTTTCTTTAGGTGTATCCACCATGTATACGTCGTACGAAGAAGTGGCCATCCAATGTCCGGTAAACGGCGGGTTCTAGCCCTGCTCCTCCTCGGCATCGTCGTCCATACCGTCGATGTCTTCGGAGCCGTAGTCAAGCATGTCGGTTAAGTCCTTGACAGTGGCTATGAAGTGGGCAGTGGGTGGGGAGCAAAATTCTCCATCATCAGCCTCCAGTTCAAACCAGACATAATTCGGCTGCGAGTCCCCCACTAAAGATATGTTTTTAATGAGTTTAGCACATCGCCTAAAGGCTAGTGGCGGAAGATGTCTGTGGAGCTGAATTCAACGATCGATGACTGATCGAGCTCGACGCATGTGGACACACATGGTTCGGAACCTGTAGCCGGACACGAGTCCGAGGCTCCGGTGACACAGATTCCACTCAAGGCCGGGTCTGTGTGCGGCTCTGACGCCGCTGGGACTGCGGCATCCGTGGCGGGGTTGAGCTTCCCGTCTTCGGGTGGCGTGATCTGCTTCGGATCTAAGGCCAGAGCAGCTACAGGTGCTATCTCCTGGGTATGGTCCGAAGACAGATTTAAGTCATGTTCATCGTGGTGATGGGCAGCGACTTCTGTGATCTCGAATCCGTGGAAGATAAAGTCTCCACGAATATCTGCGACGTAGTTCAAGCTCCCGAATCTGACCTGACGGCCAGGGGCGTAGCAAGCAATCTGCTCTAGATGGCCTAGCGAGTTGGCCCGCAGTGCGAAGCCGCCGAACACGAAGAGCTGTCCGGGGAGGAAGACCTCCCCTTGGACAGCATTGTTGTAGATGATTGAAGGAGCCATGAAACCTTTTGAGGACGACACAGTGGAACTCTCAATGAAAGCACCAATATCGGTGTCAAAACCGGCGGATCTCGGGTAGGGGGTCCCGAACTGTGCGTCTAAGGTCGATGGTAACAGGAGACAGGGGACACAATGTTTACCCAGGTTTGGGCCCTCTCTATGAAGGTAATACCCTACTTCCTGCTTGATTGATCTTGATGAATATGAGTATTACAAGAGTTGATCTACCACGAGATCGTAATGGCTAAAACCCTAGAAGTCTAGCCTGTATGACTATAATTGTATCTATCCTCTACGGACTAAGCCCTCCTGTTTATATAGACACTTGAGGGGACTAGGGTTACACAAAGTCGGTTACAGAGAAGGGAATCTTCATATCCGGACGCCAAGCTTGCCTTCCACGCCAAGGAGAGTCCCATCCGGACACGGGAGATAGTCTTAGGTCTTGTATCTTCACAGCCCATTTGTCCGGCCCATGTCCAACAGGCCGGACGTCCGAGGACCCCTTAGTCCAGGACTCCCTCAGCCGTCTTGCTGGATCAAGAAGGCGAGGACGTCACCTAGCTGAACGTGTGCTGAACGCGTAGGTATCGTACATTCGGTACTCGATCGATTGGATCACGAAGAAGTTTGACTACATACCGCGTCAACAAACGCTTCCGCTTACGGTATTTGAGGGTACGTAGACACACTCTCCCCTCTCGTCGCTATGCATCTCCACGGATAGATCTTGTGTGTGCGTAGAATTTTTTTTGTTTTCCATGCAACGTTCCCCAATAGTAGCATGCCATAGCGACAAAGCCTCATTAAAGATGGATTCACTATGTCGACGTTGAAAATATTGTCGTTGACAACATTATCAAACGCGAGATATATTTTATCAGCAGGGAACGCATTGACTAATCCAACAACCTCTATAACTTTAGCAGTATAACATATCTCACCCTTTCGTGACCTAGCTACGTACTACGTCTTTGTGTAGAAGCTGAATTTCAATGCTTAGTTCTCTGAACTTGTGTTCTGGTAACTGATAACCCACAAGTATAGGGGATCAATTGTAGCCTCTTTCGATAAGTAAGAGTGTCGAACCCAACGAGGAGCTAAAGGTAGAACAAATATTCCTTCAAGTTCTATCGACCACCGATACAACTCTACGCACTCTTGCCGTTCGCTTTACCTAGAACAAGTATGAAACTAGAAGTACTTTGTAGGTGTTGTTGGATAGGTTTGGAAGAATATAAAGAGATCGTAAATATAAAGTAGGGGCTGTTTAGATAAAGACACAATAAAGTAAATATAGCGAGTGTGGAAAAGTGGTGGTAGGAGTTGCGAAATTGTCCCTTAAGCAATTGACTACTTTACTAGACCGATAGCAAGTATTATGTGGGAGAGGCCACTGCTAGCATGTCATCCCTTACTTGGAATTCTATGCACTTATGATTGGAACTATTAGCAAGCATCCGCAACTACTAACATTCATTATGGTAAAACCCAACCATAGCATTAAGTTATATTGGTCCCCCTTCAATCCCGTATGCATCAATTTCTATGCTAGGTTGAAGCTTCTGTCACTCTTGCCCTCCAATACATAGTCCTATGAACATACAACTAACCCTATGGTGTGATCCACGTGCGCGCTCATATAATGGGCACCAAAGGACAGCAACATAACCACAAGCAAATTAAATCAATCATAGCAATTCATCAACCACCGAAGGACAACGAAAATCTACTTAGACATCATAGGATGGCAACACATCATTGGATAATAATATGAAGCATAAAGAACCACGTTCAAGTAGAGGGTACAGCGGGTTGCGGCAGAGTGGATGTAACGCCCCGAGACCGACGCTTCAGAAGACTTCCTTATTCTCGTGATCACCGTGTGTTCTTTCTGGTGCTTGCTCTTTTATTTTTGCATTGCATCATGTCATCATGCCATCATGTCATTTATCTTTGCATAAAAACCCACCTAAATAAATTGCATGGATCTTCGATCCATTTAAATCCAGGGAGTTCACATGGTGATTTCTCTTTATAACATATCCTCCTAATATTTATGGAGCTACCATAAATATTCCATTAGTTTGGGAATTAACCGGAACACACTTGCAAATATCCCAATGCCTTTGTTATCTTAATTCTCGGTCTCCAACCTCGCATTATATTTTTTTCATCTTATTCCGGAGCTCCACCAAAAATCCGAACATTTTTGGACCTTCCCAACCCTCACTTCCTTCAAATCATTTGAATTAAATTCAAATGCATTTGAATTTATATCGTCCAATCAGGCCACTTCTATTTTTCCTGGATCAAGCGCATTTTTGTGATTCCGGGAAAATTGTCCGCATGCGCAAATTCCTTCTCTAACCCTCTCTTTCTTTTCCTTTTCTCTATTTATTTTCTGCCAAAGAAATAAGGGAGAGACCCCCCCCCAGCCGGCCACTTGGGCCTCCTGTTAGCCGCAGCACGGCCTTCTTCAGCAGTCGGCCCAGGCCGGCCCATCCTTCTCCGCAGCCCAGCCAAGCCTCCCAGGCCTAGGCCCAGTCGGCGCCCCACCTAACCCTAGCCCATCTTCCCTCCTCTCGATCTCTCCCTCTCGTCCCTCCTCCGCCGCCAGTGCCCAACCCCATCTCCCATCGCGCCCGATCCCCGTCTCCCTCCTCTCGTTCCCCTCACTCGTCCTTCCTCCTGCGCCCACACCTTGCCTCCCATGGCGCCCGAAGCCCTGCTCCCGGTCACCCTCGCCGCCACACACAGAGAGGAGCAGAGCCCCGCGCACCGTCCTCTGCCGATGGCGAGCGCGACCACGCCGGCTTCTCCTGACCCTGCCGCGGCCACCTCTCCCCGCCTGCATCGCGCTGCCCCACCGGAGCTCCTTCGCCCGAGCACCCATGGAGAGGGCCTCCCGAGTCCTCCTCGCGCCGTGCCAGTGAACCCGCCGGCGACCTCGACCTTCAGGCCACCCCGTCGCGCCCCTGCCTCCTCGACCTCCTGACTCCCTCACGCCGAAGCCGCATGGGAGACGAGCTCCCCGCAGCAGCGCCCAACCCCGTGCTCGTCTCTTCGCCCGGACGGCCGCATCGTCCGCATCTACCTCGCCGGCGAGCAGCCCGCTAGGACAGGCCAGTCCCGCTCGGAACAAGCCTCCTCCACGCGCCAAGTCCTGCGGCCGTCGCCCCTGCATCGCGCCAAGTTCCTGCATCGCGCCCTGTTGCTGTTGACGCCAAGTCCAACAGTCATCGAGCATGGAATTCGACAAGTACACCACCGGCAAGACTAAAACACTGAAACGACAAGGTCGACTATGTTTTGCTGCCTCTCCGGATCGCCAAGTTCCACAAGACACAAGTACGACGACGACCGTTGTTCGCCAAGTACCCTCTCCGGATCGTCAATGCTCGAATACCAATGACATGTACCGCAACCGTAGCCTTGGGTTTCGTCAAGTTCCTATACGACCCGTGTACAACTACCGTCTCCCCGAAGACTTGGATTCGTCAAGTACCTCTCCGAAAACGAACGTGTGCCACTACTTCCACTACCGTCGCCGAAGACCCGTGTAACGGAACCGTCAAGTTCGACTACCTCCGCGTGTACCGCTACTTCCACTACCATCGCGAGAACGACTACTTCCTCTACCTCGTACCGAACTTGATCCGTTCCGAAACACACGCTTCAAAGGTATAACCCCAAGACGACGCCCGTGAACGAATGCATGTGTGTTGTATGAGATGCTCGTGGTTGCACCGTTTCCGAGTTGTCATTCCATGTTCCTCCTTGTTGCCATGCCATCGTAGCGTGGGAGCCCGGAATCCGGGAGCACCCCACCATTCTCTTGCGTGTTTCACACATCCGCACAATTCTCCTTGCGCCGGTATCTCCGTGAGCTACCAGAACCGATATGTTGCCGTGGCACCATTTTCGGTTTCGTTGCCGTGGCACCCTTTTTCGTTCCACCACGGTAACAAATGCTTCATAACATGCTCGTGTCCACGTTTTATAAAATTGCATTTACCTTGCATATGTCATTCGCATCATGATAACAACATTTAAAATGTCTAAAACTGTGTTTGTATTAAATTGCTAAATGACATGAGGATTTTCCGGAATTGTTGTTGTTTGTTTCCGGCCTCATTTAACTTGCTTAAATAGGTAGTTTCCTTATGCTTCACCTCTTGCCATGGTTAATAACATTTAATATTGTTGGGTCCATAAACGAGAGAGAACTAAATAATTAAATGTGGTGTTTCTTCAATATTCAACTCGTTGCATATTGAGCTCCACTTAACTTGTAGTATTATTTGTTGCACTTTGCCATGCCATGCCTCATTAAACCGGACATGCATCATATTTGTTTTTGCATCATGCCATGTGTATGTGGTGGTTGTTTACTATGTTGTTTGTTTCTTTCCGGTTTGCTTCTCTCGTTACCTTCGGTTTCGTTCCGGAGTTGTGAGGATTCCTTCGTCTACGTCCGTTTGTCTTCTTCATGGACTCGTTCTTCTTCTTTGCGGGATTTCAGGCAAGATGACCACCCCTCGAAATCACTTCTATCTTTGCTATGCTAGTTGATCGCTCTATTGCCATGCTCGCTACCTATCACTTGCTATATCATGTCTCCCATTTTAGCCATGTCAGCCCTAACCATCCCTTCCTAGCAAACCGTTGTTTGGCTATGTTACCGCTTTTGCTCAGCCCCTCTTATAGCGTTGCTAGTTGCAGGTGAAGTTGAAGTTTGTTCCATGTCGGAACATGGATATGTTGGGATATCACAATATCTCTTATTTAATTAATGCATCTATATATCTTGTTAAAGGGTGGAAGGCTCGGCCTTATGCCTGGTGTTTTGTTCCACTCTTGCCGCCCTAGTTTCCGTCATACCGGTGTTATGTTCCTTGATTTTGCGTTCCTTACGCGGTTGGGTGATTTATGGGACCCCCTTGACAGTTCGCTTTGGATAAAACTCCTCCAGCAAGGCCCAACCTTGGTTTTACCATTTGCTACCACCTATCCCCTTTTCCCTTGGGTTCTGTAGACTCAAGGGTCATCTTATTTTAACCCCCCCGGGCCAGTGCTCCTTCGAGTGTTGGTCCGAACTGAGTAGACTGCGGGGCCCCCTCGTGGAAACTCGAGGTGTGGTTTTACTCGTAGGATGTCTCATCCGGTGTTGCCCTGAGAACGAGATATGTGCAGCTCCTATCGGGATTTGTCGGCACACCGGGCGGCTTTGCTGGTCTTATTTTACCATTGTCGGAATGTCTTGTAAACCGGGATTCCGAGACTGATCGGGTCGTTCTGGGAGAAGGAATATCCTTCGTTGACCATGAGAGCTTATAATGGGCTAAGTTGGGACACCCCTGCAGGGTATTATCTTTCGAGAGCCGTGCCCGCGGTTATGTGGCAGATGGGAATTTGTTAATATCCGGTTGTAGAGAACTTGACACTTGACCTTATTTAAAACGCATCAACCGCGTGTGTAGCCGTGATGGTCTCTTCTCGGCGGAGTCCGGGAAGTGAACACGGTTTCTGGCTTATGTTTGACGTAAGTAGGAGTTCAGGATCACTTCTTGATCATTGCTAGCTTCACGACCGATCCGTTGCTTCTCTTCTCGCTCTTATTTGCGTATGTTTAGCCACCATATATGCTTAGTTCTTGCTGCAGCTCCACCTCACTACACCATCCTTTCCTATAAGCTTAAATAGTCTTGATCTCGCGGGTGTGAGATTGCTGAGTCCTCGTGACTCACAGGTACTTCCAAACAGTTGCAGGTGCCGATGAGACCAGTGCAGGTGACGCTACTGAGCTCAAGTGGGAGCTCGATGAAGATCTTGTCCGTTGTGTTGTTTCTTTTCTTGTTGATCAGTAGTGGAGCCCAGTTGGGACGATCAGGGATCTAGCAGTTGGGTTGTCTTCTTTTCTTTTGGGTTCCGTAGTCGGACCTATGTGTGTATCTTGAATGATGTATGATTATTTATGTATTGTGTGAAGTGGCGATTGTAAGCCAACTCTTTATCCCATTCTTGTTCATTACATGGGATTGTGTGAAGATGACCCTTCTTGCGACAAAACCACAATGCGGTTATGCCTCTAAGTCGTGCCTCGACACGTGGGAGATATAGCCGCATCGTGGGTGTTACAAGTTGGTATCAGAGCCATCCCCGACTTAGGAGCCCCCTGCTTGATCGAATCGCTGGCGTTGTTGAGTCTAGAATAAAAATGTTTTGAGTCTTAGGATTATATATATCGGAGAGTAGGATTCTTTTTACTCCTCAGTTCCTTCGTCGCTCTGGTGAGGTCTCCTGACGTAGAAGTTTTGACTATTCTTTCCTCAAATTTCACTAAATTTTTTTTAGGATCATGCAGGTATCTTGGAATCGTTCCGATGGATTTGTGACGAGAACATTGTTCTTGGTGCCTCCTGTCATTTAGGGGTTGTGGCAGTGTCCCGGGGAGTTGAGCTCCGAGGTGTTGTCGTCACAATTTTATCGTTGCAGTTCTGGAATACCTGAGTTTCGCCGACATCAAAATCTCTTTTATGCAGTTGTTGGTGAGATCACCTCGACGCCACCCAGTACTGGGGCGGGAGTTCGGGAGTATTGCCATAACTCGTATAACGGATGTTTTTCGAAGGTTGAGGTAAACGATTTCCGAAGGTTTCTTGGTTATGAGTTGACGGATGGATACAGCTGGATCTAGGCATTGTTAGTTTGGGTGATATATTTTGTGTCCCCTGTATCCCCAACACCAGATTGCATAACCAGAAAGTTTCAGGAGTTTATAAGTGGGAATTCAAGTAGCTCTTAGGATATCTTTCCGACAGATGCATGATATGAGATTGGGGTTCGACGTCTAGTGGTCCGCCTTTCCACGGTTGGTTTTACAGTGGTCTCGTAGTGTCTTAAAGAGTCCTTGGCTATGCCGACTCGGGGATGCTTCGTATGTCATGTGCACAGCCTTGTACATGATGGTGCTGTACGATTGAGCCCGTGTGGGCCCCACCACGAAAACTTCGGACGAAATCTCTATCATATGTTTGTTCCGGCTTATTCTGCAAGCCAAATCCCTTGTTTTGTTTTATTTGTGGTATTCGAGTTGCTTCAATGACAAGTGTTGATTCCATACCTTATTCTAAGTGGTGTTCTCATATTTCTATGTGGATGATAATCCTTCTTGATCATCGAGGTCGTCATGTTAATTCCTTCCAACCGGCGTGTTTCTCTTCAAGATGATCCCATCATTCTCCCCATCCGCAAGATCAATTCTAAGCGTTTTCTCAACGGTGTTTGTTTCATCCGTCCCAAGGTGACTTTGTTTTTCCCGCCCTCCCACCCTCTTTCTTCAAGGACTCAGATGTCTTAACCAAGTATCCATTTTATTCTTGTGAAGCCCCTTCATTCGTTTCAATCAATGTTCTTATCCGGTGATTTTCCGTGAAGATGCTCACGAAACTTCAAGTTCTTTATTCTTCATTCTTGTATTCTTCTCCGGTGGATTAAATTCAAGCTTTGTCGATCATATCTTTTCCTCCTTTCAAATGTTTTTCTCATACCGGTGCAACTCTTAATCTTCCACTTCTCGCTATTCAATTGTTCCGGAGTGCTGAAGATATCTCTGAAGATTCATGTTTCCACTCCGCATCAATTCTAACTATTTCGAGGTTGTTACCTCATTCAAGCCATTTAATTCAACCGGTGTATTCTATTTTTGTTGATCAGTAGTGGAGCCCAGTTGGGACGATCAGGGATCTAGCAGTTGGGTTGTCTTCTTTTCTTTTGTGTTCCGTAGTCGGACCTATGTGTATCTTGAATGATGTATGATTATTTATGTATTGTGTGAAGTGGCGATTGTAAGCCAACTCTTTATCCCATTCTTGTTCATTACATGGGATTGTGTGAAGATGACCCTTCTTGCGACAAAACCACAATGCGGTTATGCCTCTAAGTCGTGCCTCGACACGTGGGAGATATAGCCGCATCGTGGGCGTTACAGTGGACCGCTGTAGATAGAGGGGGGAAAGTGATGGATATGTTGGTGAAGATGGCGGAGGTGTTGGTGTAGATCGCAGTGATGATGATGGGCCCCGGTGGCACTCCGGCGCCACCGGAAGCGAGGGGGAGAGAGCGCCCCTCCTTCTTCTTCTTCCTTGACCTTCTCCCTAGATGGGAGAAGGGTTTCCCCTCTGGTCCATGGTCTCCATGGCGTGGGAGGGGCGAGAGCCCCTCCGAGATTGGATCTGTCTCTCTGTCTCTCTCTGTTTCTGCGTTCTCCTCCGCTGCCCTTTCACCGTTTCGTATATATATATATGGAGATCCGTAACTCTGGTTGGACTGAAACCTTCGCCGTGATTTTTTTATACCAAAAATTAGCTTTCTTGCGGCCGGAGAAGGGCATCAACCGCCTTACGGGGAGCCCACGAGGGTCAGGGGCGCGGCCAGGGGGTGGGGCGCGCCCCCTACCTCGTGCCTCCCTCGGGCACCGTCTCGCATGGATTTTTCTTCCGGAATTCTCCAAATATTCCAAAAATATTCTCCGTCCGTTTTTATCCCGTTTGGATTCCGTTTGATATGGATATTCTGCGAAACATAAAACATGCAACAAACAGGAACTGGCACTGGGCACTGGATCAATATGTTAGTCCCAAAAATAATATAAAAAGTTGCCAAAAGTATATGAAAGTTGTATAATATTGGCATGGAACAATCAAAAATTATAGATACGACGGAGAAGTATCAGCATCCCCAAGCTTAATTCCTGCTCGTCCTCGAGTAGGTAAATGATAAAAAAGATAATTTTTGATGTGGAATGCTACCTAGCATAATCTTGATCATGTATCTAATCATGGCATGAATATTAAGACACGAGTGATTCAAAGCAATAATCTATCATTTGACATAAGAAGAATAATACTTCAAGCATACCAACCAAGCAATTATGTCTTATCGAAATAACATAGCCAAAGAAAGCTCCTCCCTACAAAATCATATAGTCTGGCTATGCTCCATCTTCACCACACAAAGCATTCAAATCATGCACAACCCCGATGACAAGCTGAGCAATTGGTTCATACTTTTTAACGCGCTTCAGCCTTTTCAACCCTCATGCAATACATGAGTGCAAGCCATGGACATAGCACTATGGGTGGAATAGCATATGATGATGGGGGTTATGTGGAGAAAGTCTCACATCGACGCGGCTAATCAACGGGCTATGGAGATGCCCATCAATTGATGTCAATGTGAGGAGTAGGGATTGCCATGCAACGGATGCACTAAGAGCTATAAGTGTATGAAAGCTCAAACTGGAAACTAAGTGGGTGTACATCCAACTTGCTTGCTCATGAAGACCTCGGGCATTTGAGGAAGCCCGTCATCGGAATATACAAGCCAAGTTCTATAATGAAAATTCTCACTAGTGTATGAAAGTGATAACTCAAGAGACTCTCTATATGAAGAACATGGTGCTACTTTGAAGCACAAGTGTGGTAAAAGGATAGTAACATTGCCCCTTCTCTCTTTTTTGCCCTTTTTTTGGTGGGCTTCTTTGGCCTCTTTTTTTTATTTGGGCTTCTTTGGCCTCTTTTATTTTTTTGTAAAGTCCGGAGTCTCATCCCGACTTGTGGGGGAATCATAGTCTCCATCATCCTTTCCTCACTGGAGCAATGCTCTAATAATGATGTTCATCACACTTTTATTTACTTACAACTCAATATTACAGCTCGATACTAGAACAAAGATATGACTCTATATGAATGCCTCCAGCGGTGTACCGGGATGTGCAATGATCTAGTGTAGCAATGACATCAAAAAACGGACAAGCCATGAAAACATCATGCTAGCTATCTTACGATCATGCAAAGCAATATGACAATAAATGCTCAAGTCATGTATATGATGATGATGGAGGTTGCATGGCAATATATCTCGGAATGGCTATGGAAATGCCATGATAGGTAGGTATGGTGGCTGTTTTGAGGAAAATATAATGAGGCTTATGTGTGACAGAGCGTATCATATCACGGGGTTTGGATGCACCGGCGAAGTTTGCACCAACTCTCAAGGTGAGAAAGGGCAATGCACGGTACCGAAGAGGCTAGCAATGATGGAAGGGTGAGAGTGCGTATAATCCATGGACTCACATTAGTCATAAAGAACTCATATACTTATTGCAAAAGTTTATTAGCCCTCGAAGCAAAGTACTACTACGCATTCCCCTAGGGGGATAGATTGGTAGGAAAAGACCATCGCTCGTCCCCGACCGCCACTCATAAGGAGGACAATGAAAGAACACCTCATGCTCCGACTTCGTTACATAACGGTTCACCATATGTGCATGCTACGGGACTTCCAAACCTCAACACAAGTACTTCTCAATTTCACAATTACTCAACTAGCACGACTCTAATATCACCACCTTTATATCGCAAAACTATTGCAAGGAATCAAACATATCATATTCAGTGATCTACAAGTTTTATGTAAGATTTTATGACTAACCATGTGAATGACCAGTTCCTGTCATCTCTCTAAATAGATATAAGTGAAGCAATAGAGTTTAATTCTTTCTACAAAAGATATGCCCACGCTCTAACAAATATAAGTGAAGCAAAAGAGCATTCTAGAAATGGCGGTTGTCTAAGTGAAGAGAAACAGGCAATCCAATCTTCAAATGATATAAGTGAAGCACATGAAGCATTCTATAAAGCCATACTCAAAAGATATAAGTGAAGTGCAAAGAGCATTCTAAAAATCAACAAAGGACTATCTCATACCAGCATGGTGCATAAAAGAAAAATGAAAACTAAAGCAAAAGACGCTCCAAGATTGCACATATCGCATGAACGAAACGAATCCGAAAACATACCGATACTTGTTGAAGAAAGGGGGGATGCCTTCCGGGGCATCCCCAAGCTTAGACGCTTGAGTCTCCTTGAATATTTACTTGGGGTGCCTCAGGCATCCCCAAGCTTGAGCTCTTGCCTCTCTTCCTTCTTCTCACATTGAGATCTTCTCGACCATCGAACACTTCATCTACACAAAACTTCAATAGAAAACTCGGTAAGATCCGTTAGTATAATAAAGCAAATCACTACTCTAAGTACTGTTACAAACCAATTCATATTTTGTTTTTGCATTATGTCTACTGTAACATAACTTTTTCATGGCTTAATCCACTGATATAAATTGATAGTTTCATCAAAACAAGCAAACTATGCATCAAAAACAGAATCTGTCTAAAACAGAACAGTCTGTAATAATCTGAACATTCACCATACTTCTGATACTTGAACAATTCTGCCAAAATTCGGAAAAATAAACAATTTGTATAGAAAGACAGTGCAAAAAGAATCAGAACCATTTGACGTTCCAGTAAAAAATGTAAAATCGAGCACTACAGCCAAAGTTTGTGTCCTGCACCGTACAAACGAACAAGCATTGTAAACATCCTAAAGGCAAACCTTGGCACATTATTTTTTTTATTCCTAAGCTTTATAAAAGCACTCAACAGAAATAAATGACTCTCTAAAACTTCTGGGTTGTCTCCCTGGCAGCACTTTCTTTAAAGCCATTAAGCTAGGCATATAGTGCTCAAGTAGTGAATCCACCCGGATCCCATGTTATATCAAAGCCAATTTTAATTAGCAATGATTTGTAATTTAGTAGTGAGCACAAAGCAACATACATCAAGCAATGACGAAGTCTAACTCTCTTCCTATGCATCGGCATGTCATAAAAGAACAATTCATGCACACATAGTAAAGGCCAATGCATAGTATAAACAGTTTCTTGCAATTTTATCGTGTTGGAAACATAGAGAGGTGGATATATAGTTCCTCTCTCATGATAATTGCAAGTAGGAGCAGCAAGCACATGCATATTATATCTATCAAAATCATCATGTGCAACGGTAAAAGGCAACCCATCAATATAATCCTTAATAAGGGCAAACTTCTCCGATATAGTGTAGTTGGGAGAATTCAAAAAGATAATAGGACTATCATGCGTGGGTGCAATAGCAACAATTTCATGTTTAACATAAGGAACTATAGCAAGTTCATCTCCATAAGCATAATTCATATTGGCATCTTGGCCACAAGCATAGCAAGCATAATCAAAAAGGGATATTTCAAGAGAATCAACGGGATCATAATAGTTATCATAGCAATCATCCTTCGGTAAGTACGAAGGGAAATTAAACAATGTATGAGTTGAAGAGTTATTCTCATTAGAAGGTGGGCACGGGTAGCTAATCCGCTCATCCTCCTTTTGTTCTTCGCTCTCCTCATCATCTTTTTCATCCAATGAGCTCACAGTTTCATCAATTTCTTCTTCCATTGGTTCCTGCAAAATATTAATCTCTTCTTGGACAGCGGAGACTTTCTCAATAAGCGCATCAATATAGGAATTATATTCATAATTATCATAGCAATATTTTAGGATAGCTAAATTTTCAGGCCTATAAACATCATCATCAAAAGCTTCATACTTTTCAAACGAAGATTCAATTTCATAAGCACCCTTAAAAGCAGCAAATTCTTCTATTTGTTCCACATCATAGTAATCATATATACCTCTAGCATAAGAAGCCAAGGTTTAATTATCATTAAATTTGCATGAAAAGGGAAGGTGTGGAGCCTTCATCCCAGAGCAACAAGTATAATCATAACTCAAGCATACTTACCGACCATACCACTTCAATATATAAATTTGATCCCATAATAGTTTCCCTTTTTGTGTCAAGCGATAATCCCTAAAGTATTCACGTTGATCCAACGTTACTGCCATTACCAAATTGAATGGGGTTTTCTCTGGATTATCAAAGTAGTACATAATTTCTGTCACATAATGAGCATCGAGGGTTTTAGGAGGTTCCCCATCTCCATGAGCAGCAAGTACACCTATTTTTTTTGGTTTTTCGTGTTCCATATCCATAACTAAAGATAAAGAACAACTAAGAACAGCAAATAAAATTACTTAGTGATAAAGCAAACAAGCACACACGAGAATATTCACCCCACGCTATTGCTCCCCGGCAACGGCGCCAGAAAAAGGTCTTGATAACCCACAAGTATAGGGGATCAATTTTAGCCTCTTTCGATAAGTAAGAGTGTCGAACCCAATGAGGACCTAAAGGTAGAACAAATATTCCTTCAAGTTCTATCGACCACCGATACAACTCTACGCACGCTTGACGTTCGCTTTACCTAGAACAAGTATGAAACTAGAAGTACTTTGTAGGTGTTGTTGGATAGGTTTGCAAGAATATAAAGAGAGCGTAAATAAAAAGTAGGGGCTGTTTAGATAAAGACACAATAAAGTAAATATAGCGAGTGTGGAAAAGTGGTGGTAGGAGTTGCGAAATTGTCCCTTAAGCAATTGACTACTTTACTAGACCGATAGCAAGTATTATGTGGGAGAGGCCACTGCTAGCATGTCATCCCTTACTTGGAATTCTATGCACTTATGATTGGAACTATTAGCAAGCATCCGCAACTACTAACGTTCAAGGTAAAACCCAACCATAGCATTAAGTTATATTGGCCCCCCTTCAATCCCGTATGCATCAATTTCTATGCTAGGTAGAAGCTTCTGTCACTCTTGCCCTCCAATACATAGTCCTATCAACATACAAGTAACCCTATCGTGTGATCCACGCGCGCCTCATATGATGGGCACCAAAGGACAGCAACATAACCACAAGCAAATTAAATCAATCATAGCAATTCATCAACCACCGATAGGACAACAAAAATCTACTCAGACATCATAGGATGGCAACACATCATTGGATAATAATATGAAGCATAAAGCACCATGTTCAAGTAGAGGGTATAGCGGGTTGCCGGAGAGTGGACCGCTGTAGATAGACGGGGAAGGTGATGGAGATGTTGGTGAAGATGGCGGAGGTGTTGGGTGTAGATCGCGGTGATGATGATGGCCCCTGGTGGCACTCCGGCGCCACCGGAAGCGAGGGGGAGAGAGCCCCCCTCCTTCTTCTTCTTCCTTGACCTTCTCCCTAGATGGGAGAAGGGTTTCCCCTCTGGTCCATGGTCTCCATGGCGTGGGAGGGGCGAGAGCCCCTCCGATATTGGATCTGTCTCTCTGTCTCTCTCTGTTTCTGCGTTCTCCTCCGCTGCCCTTTCACCGTTTCGTATATATATGGAGATCCGTAACTCCGATTGGACTGAAACCTTCGCCGTGATTTTTTTTACCAAAAATTATCTTTCTTGCGGCCGAAGAAGGGCATCAACCTCCTTACGGGGAGCCCACGAGGGTCAGGGGCTCGCCCTGCGTCCCCCCTACCTCGTGCCTCCCTCGGGCACCGTCTCGCGTGGATTTTTCTTCCGGAATTCTCCAAATATTCCAAAAATATTCTCCGTCCGTTTTTATCCCGTTTGGATTCCGTTTGATATGGATATTCTGCGAAACATAAAACATGCAACAAACAGGAACTGACATTGGGCACTGGATCAATATGTTAGTCCCAAAAATAATATAAAAAGTTGCCAAAAGTATATGAAAGTTGTATAATATTGGCATGGAACAATAAAAAATTATAGATACGACGGAGACGTATCAGTAACATCAGTTTGCCAGGAGTAAACATTCACCATAAGCGCGAAATAGTATGAACATTCACCACATTTTCTTCTGGTGCCTTATTAGAGGTAGGTCTATTAGCTAATTTCTTCTTTATCTTTCTGCCCTTTTTACGATGCTGAGCTGAGTGGTCCATAGAAGATGCTTCTCCGGAATCCATTTGTTGCATTTGCTAAAATTTAGTGTGGCAATTATGATTCATAAAGCATAGAAACGAGAAAATTTAGTGCTTAAATTTTGACATGACCACTGCTAACAAGAGGACATAGCGAGTGCCAAAAATTCGGCGAAACGGAAATTAGTCGTCGTTTCGCGAAAGCATTGGCACTCATGTCATAACCTGCGACTATAAGCCAACACACTAGAAGGGATGCTAGGCAAAAAAATTAAAGAAAATAAATCAACATGACCTTTGCTAACAAGAGGACATAGTGAGTGCCAGAAATTCGGTGAAATGAAAGTTAATCGACATTTCGAGAAAACATTGGCACTCTGGTAATAACCTGCGACTATAAGCCAACACACTAGAAGTGATCCTAAGCACAAAATTAAAGAAAAAATCAACCTGACCTTTGCTAACAAGAGGACATAGTGAGTGCCAGAAATTCGGCAAAACGGAAGTTAGTCGACATTTCTTGAAAACATTGGCACTCATGTAATAACTTGCGACTATAAACTAATGATACTACAATAGATCTAATACACACTAGTCAAATATAGTATATGCTAAATATCGATCAAAATGTACTTCTACTTACCCTAAAGACAAATAACACTAAGAAACATTTGCATGTATTTATGAAGTACTAGTGTTTACCCTATATACAAATCTGACCATGCATACCAGAGAGGTGCAAGTCTTGACGTTCGAAGGCGGCGCAAGGTCTCTCATGTTGGTGGGGGAGGATAACAAGGCTGCAGGGTGCCAATCCATCAGGGTAGAGCTCTGCTGTGGCGGCAGCAACAACAACGAGTTGCCTCCTCTGGTGTTGGAGGAGGAGGCCATGCCCATGGCGGCGCGAGGAGCTTTGGCGAGGACCATGGGCATGGACGCGAAGAGCGATGGTGGCAATGAGGGGCGTGGCAGTGACTCGGGCAAGATT